>NC_064927.1:433433026-433736056 GCF_023897955.1 Schistocerca gregaria
CGGTTTTTTTTGTGTTGCTATCTATTTTTTCCATAGCTGTTGCCTAACCCTATTCGGCTCTGTGACGACACTTGTTGCGTGCAATCAAGGAACCCCATAGGGACAACTACTATGGTGACACAGTGACATTTAAATCTTTACAATGAAATGAATACCCTTAGCGGCATACAGGCGTTGATATAAGTCAACGGGGACAGTTGAAAATGTGTGCCCCGACCGGGACTCGAACCCGGGATCTCCTGCTAACATGGCAGACGCTCCATCCATCTGAGACACCGAGGACACAGAGGATAGTGCGACTGCAGGGATTTATCTCTGATAGTCTCCTGTGACACCCACATTGGCAACTTACTGTCCCGAACTATATTTATAGAGCCCCTGCCCATCATACTCATTACTCAAGCCTTTACTGCCGATTCCCATAAGAGTTCGGGCACTGTCTGTGCATCTGCACAGAATAAGGTGGTCAAATGGACGGTGAGCGTTAAAATATATATATAAAGATGGTATCTGTTCTTTCGGACATGTCAGAAAGAACAGATACCATCTCCATATACAGGGTGTTACAAAAAGGTACGGCCAAACTTTCAGGAAACATTCCTCACACACAAATAAAGAAAAGATGTTATGTAGACATGTGTCCGGAAACGCTTAATTTCCATGTTAGAGCTCATTTTAGTTTCGTCAGTATGTACTGTACTTCCTCGATTCACAGTCAACATGTGTGGGCTGACGAGAATTCGCACGCAATTGTGCAATCACGTCACCAACACAGATTTTCTGTGAACTTTTGGGCAGGCATTGTTGGTGATGTCTTGATTGGGCCCCATGTTCTTCCACTTACGCTCAATGGAGCACGTTATCATGTTTTCATACGGGATACCCTACCTGTGCTGCTAGAAAATGTGCCTTTACAAGTACGACACAACATGTGGTTCATGCACCATCCAGCTCCTGCACATTTCAGTCGAAGTGTTCGTACGCTTCTCAACAACAGATTCGGCGACCTATGGATTGGTAGAGGCGGACCATTTCCATGGCCTCCACGCTCTCCTGACCTCAAGCCTCTTGACTTTCATTTATGGAGGCATTTGAAAGCTCTTCTCTACGCAACCCCGGTACCAAATGTAGAGACTCTTCGTGCTCGTATTTTGGACGGCTGTGATACAATACGCAATTCTCCAGGGCTGCATCATCGCATCAGGGATTCCATGCGACGGAGGGTGGATGCATGATCATCGCTAACGGAAGATATTTTGAACATTTCCTGTAACAAAGTGTTTGAAGTCACGATGGTACGTTCTGTTGCTTTGTCTTTCCGTACCATGATTAATGTGATTTGAAGAGAAAAAATGAGCTCTAACGTGGAAAGTGAGCGTTTCCGGACACATGTCCACATAACATATTTTCTTTCTTTGTGTGTGAGGAATGTGTCCTGAAAGTTTGGCCTTACCTTTTTGTAACACCCTTATATATTTAAATCTTTGACACCAAGCGCATTCGGTGAGCACAACAATATTTGTTTGTTGTTGCATGTAAGAGACCAAACTATAGGAGGAGAATTACTACGAGTGCACTACTTAATACCGAAATGAGCTGCACGCCACGTAGTTGCACAGGCCTCAGTTACAGACAAAGGTATGCTACTCTGCCCTCCATTCCACGCACCGGAAGTGTGTTTCAGTGGACAAGAATTCCTCCCACTGTGTAGCGGCAGCGGGAATCCCATTCCGCCCTCGAGTCGTCACGTAGGCCACTTTACTAGCGGTCAGCTCGCCACGTCGCAGCGGCGCCCTGCTGTTTGGGACACCCGACAGGTAGAAACAAGGTAAGTGGACCCCGGGAGGCCCGCAGCCGTCGCTGCACGAATTCCACAAAGACCAGGGTGAGGCTGACCTACCTGACTCGACAGCTCACAAGAGTTCTTCCCCGTTCCTTGAGCAACGAGTGAAATCCTGAACAAACCACTTAGAGCATAAAATGATTCGATGTCACACTTTACCAGTAGATGTCACCAGTAAGTAGATGTTGGTGGTGGTGTTGTGGTCTTCTGTCCAAAGAATGGTTTATGCAACTGTGTGCCCTAATCTAGTCTTTTCATCTCTGAATTACTTCTGCAACCTACATCATTTGAACCTGCTTACAGTGTTCGAGCCTTCGTCTCCCTTCAAACTTACCTCTTTCCTTCACCTCCCTCCTCCCGCCCCCCCACCTCCACTATTTCCCCTCGCTAAGAAATTTGTTCTCTCAATTGATCCCTTCTTTTTAGTCAGGAAGGTACCGAATGCGTGCGAAAACGTTTACTGTTTGCCCAACTGTGCGAAGGCAAGTTCAGTGTTTCCTCAGCAAGAAGAAACTGGTAGGACAAAGCAAGCCACTTTTTCTAAAACTGCAACTGTTGAAACTGAAGGTAATTTATAAAGAATTTTCAATAGGAAAAAATACAGTCTATGTTCCAAAGATAGAAGAATCCTTATACACACAAGGGGCTGAAATTCAAGAGACAAATGGCACAGAAATGAATTTTCAATAGGAAAAAGCGGTGCAGGTTGCAAAGTCAGCAGAAGCTTTATGCACACAAGTGGATGAAATTCGAGAGACAAATGGCTCAGAATTTCTGTTAGGTTTCTAAGGAAATTGAAAAAAGAACTGTGTGGTCAGAAGCGTTGGATGAAAGCTTAATACCGCTTTAGACAATAGCTTTTGTTTTTAGAAAACCACATGTTTACGTTTCTCAGTCAGAGAACTTGAAGCCTTTTCTCCAAATTAACCGATTTAGGGAGTCTACTGCTAGCTGGGACTGCATTAAGTTCGAATTTAGTTCAGTAGCTAGCGTCTGCTGTCTTCGCAGTCTAGATAGTTTTTTGATAGTCAAAATACATCACAGTTGCTTGCTGCACCATGGTCACAGAGTCGGAGGATTCATAATGAATTAGCAGCAACCGGTAGCTTTAATAGGCTTTTGATTTTCCTTGATGACATTTTCAAGATGCCTAGCAACCCAACCTCCGATGTTTACGTTTATTTACGTGTTCTGAACATTGTTTCTTTGCTAACGGATTGTAGAATTTTACAACCTATTCTTTCAAAATAGCTATTGTAAAACGTCGTAAATAAACATACAACGTTTACGTCGTGTAAATAAATGTACACATCTGAAGATGTGGACAATGAACTTTCAGAAACGCGTGCTTTGAGGCGTAATTTATTGGCGTGGCGTGCAGGAAACGAGGTGCGATCCATTCCGGTGCGTTACCACTTTAATATTAACGTCACAGAGGCTATATTTTTGACTTTAAAGCGCCAGCGAAGCTGCTGTCGTGTCACGTGACGATGTGATCCGTGAGCTTAAGTAAATGTACGAACCAGTGTGTGCAACATATGAAAAGTGAAAGAAGTCATGAGTCCATAGTTGTCACAAGAAACTAATTTCAGAAGGATATAGAAACACGAAGTAGTGTAGCGTGGAAGTGCAGAGTAAAAACACACGAGTCACTAATTTACTTAAACGATTCTTCAACCAACATTCTGTTTGTTAATTAAGTCTGCAATAACTGTGAGCCATTGATAACTTAAAACAGATAAGTTTCAGTAGCGTAAAAAGTACGCTGTTACTGAATTATCGAAGAGCCATTTAAAATTATGTCTTAAAGAAGCTACCTACAAAACAGCAGCAAAGACGTTCCTAGCATTAAGAAATTTATTTATCCGGCCAGAAGTCCTATTTTTCCGCCATTGGCGTAAACGTTAAATAAAGTTCATACAGTTTTGCAGGAAATGTCTATTTTAAGCATAAAGAAACAAAATATGGTTCTCTTCAACTCCTATAATATCGCGTGCTGTGCAACCGAAAGTAATTTACAACTGTTTCTGGATGGTAACAAAACATTTTTTGACGGTACCTTCGAATACAGCCGTAATTTTTTTCATGTTATTTGTTGTTCATGTTTAAAATAGCGCTCAGTACATCCCGTCATTATTTTGTTGCTTGCCTCACAAAGCAGCAGTTACGCACGAAAAAGTATCAACTGAAGTCATAAGCGCTTGTGACGACAATATGACGGTAAGTTTCAACCGTCAATCATTGTGTCTGATTTCGAAGCTGCATTACACAAAGCTGTGAGATACCGCCATGTTCACCAATAATAGCATTTATATTCCATTTGATGAGGGGCCTAGTAGAGGAAAACTGGGTCTTTAGAGTTATCTTTCGATTATAAACAAAATAACAAAGAGGACAAATGTAAGAATGTAGAGGCATATATCACTAGGGGTAGATACAGATTACAGGAAAATTAAAGAGACCTTTGGAGATAAGAGAACTATCTGCATGAATATCTCGAGCTCATGTGGGAAACCGGGTCTAAGCACAGAAGGGAAAGTGGAAAGGTGGAAGGAGTACATAGAGGGTATATACGGGGGCGATGTACTTGAGGGTAATATAAATGGAAATTGAAAAGGACGTAGATGAAGATGAAATGGGAGACATGATACTGCGTCAAGAATTTGACGTAGAACTGAAAGTTCTGAGTCGAAACAAGGCCCTGGGAGTAGACAACATTAGAACTAATGATAGCCTTGGGAGGGCCAACCATGACAAAACTCTACCATCTGGTGAGCAAGATATATGAGAGAAATGCCCTCAGACTTCAAGAAGAATATAACAATTCCAATCCCAAGGAAATCAAGTGTTGACAGGTGTGAAAATTACCAAACCATCAGCTTAATAAGTAACGGCTGCAAATTACTGACACAAGTTCTGTACAGACGAATGGAAAAAACGATAGAAGCTGACCTCGGGGAAAGATCAGTTTCGATTCCGTCGAAATGTTGTAACACGCGAGGCAACACTGGCCCGACTTATCTTACAAGATAGATTAAGGAAAGGCAAACCTACTTTTCTAGCATTTGTAGACTTAGAGAAAGCTTTTGACAATGTTGACTGGAATACTCTCTTTTCAATTCTGAAAGGGCTCAAACACAGGAAGCGAAAGGCTATTTACGTTTCTCTGCTACAGTCAACGCAAAACTGTAGCAGAGGACACATGACAGGCCCTAGTGGTTTGCACCACTGTTGCATTTCATTTTAATTCTATCTGACGCTGTCAGGTATGACCGCAGCTTCCGTATTTTTTGGTACGTTAGGTGCAACATTTAGCTTCAATTTTGTCCTAAGAAGGTGTCCCTTATGACACCGAAACCTAGGTTACAAATTAATTGTGTTCGCGACTGAGGTCTGTGTTTTTCAAAGAAAAATTTGTTTCAACTCATTTCATTCTCAAAAATTTACCAATATACTTTATTTTACAAAGGTTATTCGGCCTGCATCATTAAAATGTAGCATTCGGAGAACTGTCAGAAGTCTGTACCTAGGCATTACTTTCAAAAAGAAAGGAGTTTCAACCAATGGGTCTGTCGACCACTAGTTCTCCATTTTATTCATTTTTACGTGAGCGATCAGTATGAAGACTGCTAAAAACTGGTACATTTCGTCAGCACGTGTATCTGTCGACTGTATTCCCTGAGAAATCGTTGACTTCTACATCTACATCTATACTCCGCAAGCCACCTGACGGTGTGTGGCGGAGGGTACCCTGAGTACCTCTATCGGTTCTCCCTTCTATTCCAGTCTCGTATTGTACGTGGAAAGAAGGATTGTCGGTATGCTTCTGTGTGGGCTCTAATCTCTCTGATTTTATCCTCATGGTGTCTTAGCGAGATATACGTAGGAGGGAGCAATATACTGCTTGACTCTTCGGTGAAGGTATGTTCTCGAAACTTTAACAAAAGCCCGTACCGGGCTACTGAGCGTCTCTCCTGCAGAGTCTTCCACTGGAGTTTATCTATCATCTCCGTAATGCTTTCGCGATTACTAAATGATCCTGTAACGAACCGCGCTGCTCTCCCTTGGATCTTCTCTATCTCTTCTATCAACCCTATCTGGTGCGGATCCCACACTACTGAGCAGTATTCAAGCAGAGGGCGAACAAACGTACTGTAACATACTTCCTTTGTTGTCTGATTGCATTTTCTTAGGATTCTTCCAATGAATCTCAGTCTGGCATCTGCTTTACCGACGATCAACTTTATATGATCATTCCATTTTAAATCACTCCTAATGCGTACTCCCAGATAATTTATGTAATTAACTGCTTCCAGTTGCTGACCTGCTATTTTGCAGCTAAATGATAAGGGACCTATCTTTCTATGTATTCGCTTCACATTACACTTGTCTACATTGAGATTCAATGCCATTACTTGCACCATGCGTCAATTCGCTGCAGATCCTCCTGCATTTCAGTACAATTTTCCATTGCTGCAGCCTCTCGACACACCACAGCAAAAAGCCTCAGTGAACTTCCGATGTCATCCACCAGGTCATTTATGTATATTGTGAATAGCAACGGTCCTATGACACTCCCCTGCGGCACACCTGAAATCACTCTTACTTCGGAAGAGTTCTCTCCATTGAGAATGACATGCTGCGTTCTGTTATCAAGGAACTCCTTAATCCAATCACACAATTGATCTGATAGTCCGTATGCCCTTACTTTGTTCATTAAACGACTGTGGGGAACTGTGTCAAACGCCTTGCGGAAGTCAAGAAACACGGCATCTACCTGTGAACCCGTGTCTAAGGCCCTCTGAGTCTCGTGGACGAATAGAGCGAGCTGGGTTTCACACGACCGTCTTTTTCGAAACCCATGCTGATTCCTACAGAGTAGATTTCTAGTCTCCAGAAAAGACATTATACTCGAACATAATGCGTGTTCCAAAATTCTACAACTTTCTAAAAGCTGCCTATTTCACTGGCAATATATCCCATCAACTGTCTGTCCAATACAAGCTCCAGACGTTCACTTTCACTAGGTTCCCCACTTAGTGAATAATGAGGATTCATTCCAGATCGTTAGAAAAAGCCTAATTCTAGGGTGGAAACACGCCGCCTGCCAGCCATCTGTGCTCACTATTTCCGACTTTTTTCTTTCTTTCTCGCCTGTGAAGGGAACTGTTCGTAACGGATTCACTCGATGAATTTTCGCTTTCTCGTGGTAATACCTTTCAGTCTTCGTAGTCTTCAAAATCGCTACCAGATTCCGCAGCTGAGTCTACATTTAGCAGAATTTCTGTAATTTCATCGTCACTCTAACCTTCCCCAACGCGTCATTCTCACCAAACACAAAAAAGAACAAGTGGAGGTGATGCAGATATTAGCGACAGATTTCAACACTCTTAGTCACAGAAGGGAGCAATCGTACAAATACGGTGGTGGCAGATGCACATGACAGAAGAGCGACAACATGGCCCTACCGGAACGGTTGCCGTCCGGAACGGCTTAAAGTGATATACAGGGTGACAACTATTGGACTATCTGAAAAAAAGGCGTCAAATAGTTACACAGTACGGATTGCACAGACTTTATTTATCATGTAAACGTCACTACAGATATTGGGATTTAGGATGTGGTATGTTCGATATGCCTGTCATCATTGGCGATAATGTGGCGCAGACGAAGAGCGAAATTCTGCATGATCCGCTGAAGTCTCGGAACATCGATGCTATCCTTGACCTGCTGAATGGCTGTCTTCAGCTCAGCAGTGGTTTTGAGGTTATTGCTGTGCACCTTGTCTATACTATAGCTCCACAAAAGGAGTCGCATGTGTTCAAATCCGGAGAATATGGCGGAAAAATCGAGGACTATACCAGTGGCCTCCGAGTACCTTAGAGCGAGAATGCGGTCTCCGAATTGCTTCTCCAGGACACTATTCTTCTGCTTCGACGGGGTCGAGCTCCGCCTTGCGTGAACCACATCTTGTCGAAAACAGGGTCACTTTGTATAATGGGAATGAAATCATCTTCCAAAACCTTAACATACCGTTCGGTAGTCACCGTGCCACCAAGCAATATCGCACCGATTTTTCTGTGACTGCACATTGCACATCATACTGTCTTCCCTGCGGGTGAAGAGACTTCTCGATCGCGAAATGCGGGTTCTCAGTCCCCCAGATGTGATAATATTGCTTACTGACGAACCCATCCAAACGAAAGTGGGCTTCGTCGCTAAACCACACCATGCATGCACATACTAATTCCCATCATGCCCCGCGGCCAACCATGCAGTTTGAACGTCCTAACGCAAACCGTTCATAAGTTATGACGATCTTATTTCATATACACACACCAAAAAAGTTTAGCATCATCTCGGTTACGAGAGTTCCAGAATCTGTACAGAAAATTGGAATAGATATCAACGTAAACATCATTTCCGCCCTTTTTGTTGCTCATGAAAAACACACATTGAATGTTGCACCACCATACAGCGAGACCTTCAAAGGTGGTGGTTCACATTGCTGTACACACCGGTACTTTTAATACTAAGTAACACGTCCTCTTGCATTGATGCACGGCTGTATTCGTCGTAGTATACTATTCGCAAGTTACTCAAGGCACTGTTGGTCCAGATTGTGCCACTCCTAAACAGCGATTCGGCATAGATCCCTATGAGTGGTTGGTGGATCACGTCGTCCGTAAACAGCCATTTTCAATCTATATCAATCATCTTCGATAGGATTCATGTCTGGAGAACATGCTGGCCACACTAGTCGAGCGATGTTATTATTCTGAAAGAAGTCATTCACAAGATGTGCACGTCGGGGGAGCGAATTGACGTCCATGAAGAAGAATGCCTCTCTAATATGCTGCCGATATGGTTGCACTATTGGTCGACGGCATTCACGTATCGTACAGCCGTTAAGGCGCATTCCATGACCACCAGCGATGTACGTCGGCCCCACATAATACCACACCAAAGCAACAGGGAACCTCCACCTTGCTGCATTCGCGTGACTGTGTGTGTAAGGCGTTCAGCCTGACCGGGTTGCCTCCAAACACGTCTCCAACGATTGTCTGGTTGAAGGCATATGCGACATTCATCGGTGAAGAGAAGTAATGGTAACCCTGAGCGGTTTATTCGGCATGTTGTTGGGCCCATCAGAACCGCGCCGCATGGTGTCGTAGTGGCAAAGATGGATCTCATCAAGGACGTCGGGAGTTAAGTTGCGCATCATGCAGCTTATTACGCATAGTTTGACTCGTAACACGACGTCCTGTTGCTGCACGGAAAGCATTATTCAACATGGTGGCGTTGGTGTCAGGGTTTCTCCGAGCCATAATCCGCTAGCTAGTCGTAATCCACTGCAGTAGTAGCCCTTGGGCGGCCTGAGCGAGACATGTTATCGACAGTTTCTGTCTCTCTGTATCTCCTCCATGTGCTTTGGTTCACCCCGAGACGCCTGGACCCTTCCCTTGTTGTGAAGATTCTTAGAACTACTTAAACCTAACTAATCTAAGGACACCACACACATTCAAGCCCGAGGCAGGATTCGAACCTGCGACCGTAGCCGTCGCGCGGTTCCTTTCACAAAGTAACAAAAAATGGTTCAAATGGCTCTGAGCACTATGCGACTTAACTTCTGAGGTCATCAGTCCCCTAGAACTTAGAACTACTTAAACCTAAATAACCTAAGGACACCACACACATCCAAGCCCGAGGCAGGATTCGAAGCTGCGACCGTAGCCGTCGCGCGGTTCCTTTCACAAAGTAACAAAAATGGTTCAAATGGCTCTGAGCACTATGGGACTTAACTTCTGAGGTCATCAGTCCCCTAGAACTTAGAACTACTTAAACCTAAATAACCTAAGGACACCACACACATCCATGCCCGAGGCAGGATTCGAACTTGCGACCGTAGCGGTCGCGCGGTTCCAGACTGTAGCGCCTAGATACGCTCGGCCACCTCGGCCGGCACAAAGTAACAATGTGGACGCGATCGAACCGCGGTATTGCCCGTCTAGGCATGGTTGAACTACAGACAGCACGAGACGTATACCTCCTTCCTGGTGGAATGACTGGAATTGTCGGACCCTCTCCGTCTAATAGGCGCTGTTCGTGCATCGTTGTTTACATCCTTGGGTCGGCCGTTTTGGCCTAGCGGTTCTAGTGGATTCAGTCCGAAACTGCGCTGCTGCTATGGTCGCAGGTTCGAGTCCTGCCTCGGTTATGGATGTGTGTGATGTCCTTAGGTTAGTTAGGTTTAAGTAGTTCTATGTTTTGGGGACTGATGACCTCAGTTGATAAGTCCCATGGTGCTCAGAGCCATTTGAACATCTTTGGGCGGATTTAGTGACATCTCTGAACAGTCAATGGGACTGTATCTGTGATGCAACATCCACAGTCAACGTTTACCTCAAGAGTTCTGGGAACCGGGTTGACGCAAAACAGTTTTTGTTGCGTGTAGTTCAATACTTGTCACTCTGCCGTACAACACGGCCGTCGCTGATCTGACTGACTTTTTCTGGCCTGTTAACAACTGTGCATTTCCTGACTGATGTTACCTTGCTTCGAAATAACTATCGGGTTGTGTTTCTCAGCAGCTTATATGCAGACGTAGGTGCATTGTAGATACACCGTGCATGCCCAAGTGCGGCAGTTGCGGTTGGGCGTCTTCGTCACAGCGGCGCCAGGCTGGCGGTGGTGCGGATCGGCTGTACAATGGACGCCCACCACCACCCCGCAGCCACATGCTGAGACACGGGGCTGCCGCCGGAGCGGCAGTGTCCGCAGCCGAGGTCGTCCTCAGCTCTGCTGCTTTGGCTGGCTGGCCGGCTGGTACCACCGCCCCCACCCGGCCGGCCGTTGCCTTTGAGGAATGCGAGCCGGCAGCCTGCAAACACCGCCAGCGCCAGCGTGGCCAGCCTCCGCTTTCAAAGGCCCCGCGGCTGCTTCGCGCTGGCTATAGCGAACCAGTTCGCCCCGTCTATCGTGCGAGCGGAGCCAGCGAAGTGACGCCACACAACAGCGCAGTGCGATTTCCACAAGAGACGCTGGCATTCTCTCCGGGAAAAAGAGATGCAGCAATAAAATCATGATTGTCATGTTGTTGTTGTTGTGGTCTTCAGTCCTGAGACTGGTTTGATGCAGCTCTCCATGCTACTCTATCCTGTGGAAGCTTCTTCATCTCCTAGTACCTACTGCAACCATCATCCTTCTGAATCTGCTTAGTGTCTTCATCTCTTGGTCTCCCTCTACGAATTTTACCCTCCACGCTGCCCTCCAATACTAAATTGATGATCCCTTAATGCCTCAGAACATGTCCTACAAACCGATCCCTTCTTCTAGTCAAGTTGTGCCACAAGCTCCTCTTCTCCCCAATTCTATTCAATACCTTCTAATTAGTTATGTGATCTACCCATCTAATCTTCAGCATTCTTCTGTAGCACCACATTTCGAAAGCTTCTATTCTCTTCTTGTCCAAACTATTTATCGTCCATGCCTCACTTCCATACAAGGCTACGCTCCATACAAATACTTTCAGAAACGACATCCTGACACTTAAATCTATACTCGATGTTAACAAATTTTTCCTCTTCAGAAACGCTTTCGTTGCCATTGCCAGTCTACATTGTATATCCTCTCTACTTCGACCATCATCAGTGATTTTGCTCCCCAAATAGCAAAACTCCTTTACTACTTTAATTGTCTCATTTCCTAATCTGATTCCCTCAGCAACACCCGACTTAATTCGACTACATTCCATTATCCTCGTTTTGCTTTTGTTGATGTTAATCTTATACCCTCCTTTCAAGACACTGTCATTTCCGTTCAACTGCTCTTCCAAGTCCTTTGCTGCCTCTGACAGAATTACAGTGTCATCGGCGAACCTCAAAGTTTTTATTTCTTCTCCATGGATTTTAAGACCTACTCCGAATTTTTCTTTTGTTTCCTTCACTGCTTGCTCAAATACAGATTGAATAACGTCGGGGATAGGCTGCAACCCTGTCTTACACCCTTCCCAATCACTGCTTCCCTTTCATGTCCCTCGACTCTTATAACTGCCATCTGGTTTCTGTACAAATTGTAAATAGCCTTTCGTTCCCTGTATTTTACCCCTGCCACCTTCAGAATTTGAAAGAGAGTATTTGACGCTATATATCCAGGGATTTTTTAAAATATTTTTCAGCATTTTAGGTATGATTATGAAAGACACTATGGTAAAACAAAAATCGAAAGTGGAACCGCTGGTGGATACAGCGGTAGATCAACGAAGTTGAGCACCGTCGGGCGTGAGTAGTACTTGGGTGGGTGACCGCCCAGCTACGCCGCATGCTGTTCACGCCAGGGCTGGTGGCGTAAGTCCACTGATCACCAGAGTTTGCGTCAAAGTCCTGGATTAAATTCCCAACGTTTCTGCAGTGTAGCATGAAGTGTGGGCAATGCCGTGTGTGATCCGTCTGTGGGATTGGGACTTCAAAGGTCGACCCTAAATTTGGTGCTATTCGAGAGGAATAGGCCATGTGCGAGCACCGAGTTTCAAGCTCTCCCTTTTCTCGTCAACATAACAACACATACATCACTACACTCTACACACACACCCATTACAGTCACCTACAATTAACAGTTACACTTAAACAACACATAACGCTTACACTCCACGAAGAATGGGTGCCTACGTGTTGAAGGACAAAAAACACCTTTCAAACCCATGCGGCTCAACCCGCCCTTCTGGGCCTCCCGAAGGAATGACAGAAACAAAAGATTGGTTCAGGAGTGGTGTTGTGATCGTAGAAAATTTTAATTTTCATTCTTGCTTTTGTGACCGTAATAAGAGTCCAGGCTCCATTGACCAAACGGCCAGCCGACATTAAGAAATAGTCCTTCAGGACATAGGGACAAGACAAGCGGTGGCTGCCAAGTATGGGTTGTTGATCGACTAACGTAGTGTTTGACTTCCTGCCAGAGGAAGCAGCGTGACTCAAACTTGCGCAATGGAAGACGCAAACACCAGGGTGGTATTACAGCAAGAGAGAGTGTCAGTCATGTGTGGAAAAGACTCGTGTGGAACCAAATTAAGTTGTGTGCAGCTAGAAACGAAACTATCATGTGGAAGCGAAGTCATCCTTGCGCAAGCCAACCAATTAGAAACGCGAGTGTCGTGTTGAACCATAGGCATTCTTGTGCAATGCGATCACTTAGAAATGAAAGGGCCGTATGAAACAAATTAGCTCGTGTGCACCCAAGTACATGAGAAACGAAATAAAAGGCCAGTCAGCGGAATAGCTAGGAGCAGAGATTCAAATGCAAATTCAGAGCCAGTGCCGGCAGTTTGGATATACCGCAGCGAGACGCCAGCGGGGCCGAGTAGGCCCATAGCAGCAGATACAGCTGATAAAGACTTCAACTACAAGAAGACGGTGATAGACTCTGGTAGACACTCAGGAACTGCAGGTCGAGAAGGATTTGTAGAGTTTCATTGGAATAGTGTTGAACAGAGGCTGTCAGTCTTTGTCTCAATTACTTACAGAGACTTCAGTGCTAACCAAGAACAAGTGATTGCTTTTTACTTGTTTCTTATATGTACCGGTAATTAGCTTTGAAGAAGCAAGTCCGAATAAATTGACTGAATCTTACTAAGGGGTTTATGGTCCAACACCTCACATAAGTATATGTGAGAATAAACTTGATAGAAACTAACCAATCTTTTCTGCCTATTGCAATTCTGTAACCTATTTTCAGGAGACTTATTTACTTCAAACCAAGAAGATTCTCTCCCTCTCATCTCCAATATACAGGTTGACAGCAATTTATAACCAACCCATTGTCGTTAACGTCCTGATTGCACTACGCAGTTCGCACTTACTGTACTTCATTCAGGTATAGTGAGGCTGTGTCGGGAGGCGACAGTGGGATTAAAATTCAGTGTGTAAGAATATTAACGACTAGACTCGCTAATGACATTTCTGTCCTCACTGCAAGCGAGAAAGAAACGAACAGTCTACTGAGCACAAAATATGGACAGAGAGTAAACCGAGGAAAGATTAACGTGATGAGCAGTATTAGAAATGAGATTACTGATAAAACTGACATCACAATTGGCGACCACCAAGTAGATGAAATCTGCAGTTCTGCTACCCTGGACACAAAGTAACGTTTTACAGATGAAGCGGACATAAAAATCACGCTAGCACAGCCACAATAGGCATTCCTGGATGACCTTAGCCTTAATTTGAGACGGAAATTCGAGAAACTGCACTTAGAGCACAGCATTGTGAGGAGTGAATCATCGACTGTGGAGAAAGGATTGAAAATTAGGTGGACTGATAAGGTAAGGAATGAGGAGGTTCTTCGCTGAAGCGGTGAAGACAGAAGCAGTTTTTCGACTGTATAAAGCCATTGCTTGATCTTTGATTCAGATTTCCTCATGCAGTTTACCGATATGTTGTTTTCCTGTTACATCTTTTCTGTTTTCTTGTATGTCATAACTAAAGTTTTTTCACGTTACAAAATGTGTCTCTGTTTAAAGTAGATAAATATGTAACTTCATCCTATTATTATTAGTGCTTACGCTATGCCTGAATCAGCGGCATCACATTTTCATGTGTCTAATTTTGAATGTGCAGTAGCCTAGTTGTTTCTGCGCTACTAGATGGCGTTCGCAGCAACACCATGTTTACTTGCCCACACTTTCTAACGTGGGCACCTCAGTCTTGTTGCAACCCTTGTTCACTAAAGTACGAGCAGCCCTTAGCGGCTCACCATCTTACTTACAACTATTCATGACGTCGCCTTTCCGGCTTAGATCTTTTTTAATATGTGACTTGTAAGTACTGCATCTTCCTCCAGTCAGTACAAACTTTAATTTTATTGATGTATTATATACCTAATACGTTTTAGAACAGTTAGTCTAATTCTAAAGACGACGCTCATAGTAGCGTCGAAACTTGGTCAATTTTGACTTAATATTTGTGACCGAGGGCTTATTTGTTCTAATATAATTCTGACACGGTCATTGAACTTTAGCAGCTATGTTCAAAGTTTTTAAATTTCCATTCGTCGCTTCAGACTGCTAATGGCATATGCATCATAGATGTTTATGACTTGAGAAGGTCTCTGGAACCATAAACAAAGCCAAAACATTAAGACCACTGCCCACCGCGACGATGGATGCCGCCTGGTGGAATAGCGGTCACGTGACGCGGTAATAAAAGTATGTGACCGGAGCATATACGGATCAAGCTTGACAAAATATGGGCTGCAAATGGGCAAATACATTGGCATAAGCCACTTTGACAAAGGGAAGATTAGTATTAAGCAAAGCTTATGAACGAGTAAATAGAAAACGATGAAGCCCGTCGAATGTTCACGTGTTACTGTCGTGAGCAGCTGCGGAAAGAGGTAAAAGGACAGTGAAACTACCACTAGGCGCTAAATAGCCGGAACCCCACGACTCTTTATATAACCTGGAGTTTGGAGACTTGTGTTCTCTGTAAAGCAGAATAGGTGGTGATATGTGGCATATCTACCCAAAGAGGACAATACTGGTGCACCACAAGTGTTTCGGAGCACACCATTCATCGTACATTGTTAAACATGGGGCTCTGCAGCAGATCATTCTCACTTGTTGACACGTGGACCCAGCGACACCGTCAGTTACGATTGCAGGCACGGGACCATCGGGATTCGCCCGTAGATGAATGGAAACGTGCCGGCTCTTCGGTTGAATCACGGTTCAGCTACAATTTGGCGACGATCGTTTCTACAAATCCCGTCATCGAGATGAACGACGGATGGAAATCGGCTGCGCGCCACGGACGCAGGATGGTGGGAACCACATTATGCTATGGGAGACTCTCTTGTGCTTGCATGGGATCTGTGGTAGTAATCGAAGACACGCTAACAGCTGTGGATCACCTGCGTCCTTTCATGCTTGATGTCTTCTCCAATGGCGATGTCATGTTTCAGCAGTATGAGTCTCAGAGCCAGAACCGTGCTACAGTGGTTTGAGGTCCAGTATAGTGAACTCACTTTGAAGTCTCGGCGACCAAATTCGCCTGATGTAAATCCTATGGGACCCACCGAGTTTCGCTATCGGACACTACCACCTCGTACACAAATCTGCAGCTCGTTGTTACGCCAATTACATGACCTGTGAGTAGACATCTGATGCCACAATCCTCCACTAACGCACCAACAAAATGTGGGATTTCTGATACGCAACATCAGTGACGTATTTCGTCCCAAAGAGGGAAGAACAAGCTATTAAGCAGGTGTTCATCGTTTCTGCTCATCAGCGTAGTTTCATTTGATAGATGAATATAGCTAATTACAGCATGGGGCAGTGTACAGAAGGTCTTTAACCAGCAGGGGATGCCAAATGGCTGGTGATGAGGGCTGGTGAATGTGGCGTTGACCAGCAGTTGCCATTGGGGATCTCGGAGCTCATTTAACTTGCTCCCACGAGTGACGATCGCTTAGCGGTGGAGCACTGGAGTCGGTGAGGCGTGGCGTGGCCCGCTCGACTTGCAGACCGCCGGAACGAGCCTGGAACTCGGATCGCCGCGCCGGAGCGGCCGTCCTGAGAGGCCGCGTTTGATTACCGCGCACGGCAAAGCCGGCTATCGCTCCTCTCGGCCGTCATTAGTGGCGGCTCGCTGATTGCAGCTGCCATGGCGGCCCGCAATCTAATTACCGCCTGATTCAATAACCACCGCCCCTGCACACGCGCGGGCGGCCGACCCGCCACACAGCCGGCGCCGCTATTGCCACTCCGCTCTTCCGAACGCTCCACCTACACCTGACTGTACTGGTTCCAGTACACTCTTCTCTGAGAGCTAAAATCCTGGCGACAGATTTCGCATGACACTCGCAGAGAGGCCTTCGCTCACCTTTCCATTGTTTCGTAACAGTTTGCGTTTAAAATGGGGGCACAAGCGAATGTAGGTTCTCGGTGGAACATTTTCGTCTTGTTTGTTACACCAATAACCTCCCCCATCCCTCATCCCCCGGATTCTTTAAAGAATCGAACTCCCATGTGTCGTGCAATGATATGATTTTGCATTTTGCAGCTACATTCAATGGTATTTGTGGATATAACCTGAAAAATGTGTTGCGAATGGAGTTGGTAATAAAGAACTCATGCGTGATACTAAAGTTTCATGAACAGTGAAAGTGTTGCACGCGCTATAATTGTTTTCCCTTTCATTACTTTGTAAGGAAGGTCAACGAGAATAAATTTTAAAAATATTTTATTCTATTGGCAGTCGTAAGTGCTCTCGGTCTCATATACTGGATGAATTTGGTCTGAGTGCTTTGCGTTCCTTGAGCTACACGTCATCAAGACATGTACAAGGTGGTCGGAAGCAGTCTGAAAAGATTGTAAGGGTGTTACAGAGTAAGTTCTGCTAAGTAATAACTGTTAGGATAAAAAAATTCTATAAGTTGCGCCATTTCCGAGTTAGCACTGAAGTTAACCAACCAGACGACAGCGTGCGCAGATACAAGCGGTCCGCCAGATACAGTTAGTGTTAGTTGTTGTTACAGCGTAGACAACAGCGCACCGAACTGCTCAGGCTTGGGCCTTGGTTCGATCCTCACTATCGTCCCATTTCCGACGGCTCTCTATTTCGGCTTCAGGAAATCAAACTAAGAACACGTTCGCGACAACGTCTCGGATGGGTCTGTTGAATTAGCGTTCGCAACGGAATGGTTGGCTACATTCTGTACTGATATCTTGGAACCAGTGCAACGTATCGAATTTTTTTCTTAACAGATGCTTCTCGGAACGATCTACCCTGCGACACCCTTACAAGCTTTTCAGACTAGTTTTGACCAACCTGTATACAATATCGAACTTAAAGTCGGAAGTTCCATGCGGCTTTTCACGGATGATGCTGTAGTATACAGAGAATTTGCAGCATTAGAAAATTGTAGCGAAATGCAGGAAGATCTGCAGCGGATAGGCACTTGGTGTAGGGAGTGGCAACTGACCCTTAACATAGACAAATATAATGTATTGCGAATATATAGAAAGAAGGATACTTTATTGTATGATTATATGATAGCGGAACAAACACTGGTAGCAGTTACTTCTGTTAAATATCTGGGAGTATGCGTGCGGAACGATTTGAAATGGAATTATCATATAAAATTAATTGTTGGTAAGGTGGGTACCAGGTTGAGATTCATTGGGAGAGTCCTTAGAAAATGTAGTCCATCAACAAAGGAGGTGGCTTACAAAACACTCGTTCGACTTATAGTTGAGTATTGCTCATCAGTGTGGGATCCGTACCAGATCGGGTTGACGGAGGAGATAGAGAAGATCCAAAGAAGAGATGCGCGTTTCGTCACAGGGTCTTTGGTAACCGTGATAGCGTTACGGAGATGTTTAGCAAACTCAAGTGGCAGACTCTGCAAGAGAGGCGCTCTGCATCGGGGTGTAGCTTGCTCGCCAGGTTTCGAGAGGGTGCGTTTCTGGATGAGGTATCGAATATACTGTTTCCCCCCTACTTATACCTCCCGTGGAGATCACGAATGTAAAATTAGAGAGATTCGAGCGCACACGGAGGCTTTCAGACAGTCGTTCTTCCCGCGAACCATACGCGACTGGTACAGAAAAGGGAGGTAATGACAGTGGCACGTAAAGTGTCCTTCGCCATACACCGTTGGGTGGCTTGCGGAGTATGAATGTAGATGTAGATGTAGAAATACTTCACTTTTTGTTAAATCCTTAACGTAAGATTATACGCTACTGGCGATTAAAATTGCTACAGCAAGAAGAAATGCAAATGATAAACTGGTACTCATTGGACAAATATACTGTAGTAGAACTGACATGTGATTACATTCTCACGCAATTTGGGTGCACAGATCCTGAGAAATCAGTACTCAGATCAAACACCTCTGGTCGTAATAAGGATCTTTATACGCCTGGGCATTGATTCAAATAGAGCTTGGATGGCGCATACAGGTACAGCTGCCCATGCAGCTTCAACACGAAACCACAGTTCATCAACAGTAGTGACTGACGTATTGTGACGAGCCAGTTGCTCGGCCACGATTGACCAGTCGTCTTCAATTGGTGAGAGATCTCGAGAATGTGCTGGCCAGGGCAGCAGTAGAACATTTTCTGTATCCAGAAAGGCCCGTCAAGGACCTGCAACATGCGATCGTGCATTATCCTGCTGAAATGAAGAGTTTCGCAGGGATCGAATGAAGGGTAGAGGCACGGGTCGTAACACATCTGAAATGTAACGTCCACTGTTCAAAGTGCCGTCAATGCGAACAAGAGGTGACCGAGACGTGTAACCTATGGCGCCCCATACCATCACGCCGGATGATACGCCACTAAGGCGATGGCAATACACGCTTCCAATGTGCGTTCACCGCGATGTCGCCAAACATTGATGCGACCCTCATGATGCTGTAAACAGAACCTGGATTCATCCGAAAAAATGACGTTTTGCCATTCGTGCACCCAGGTTCGTCGTTGAATGCACCATCGCAGGCGCTCCTGTCTGTGATGCAGCGTCAATGTTAACCGCAGCCATGGTCTCCGAGCTGATAGTCCATGCTGCTGCAAACGTCGTCGAACTGTTCGTGCAGATGGCTGTTGTCTTGCAAACGTCCCCATCTGTTTTCACAGGGATCGAGACGTGGCTGCACGATCCGTTACAGCCATGCGGATAAGATGCCTGTCTTCTCGACTGCTAGTGATACGAGACCGTTGGGATCCAGTACGGCGTTCCATATTACCCTCCAGAACCAACCGATTCCATATTGTGCTAACAGTCATTTGATCCCGACTAACGCGAGCAGCAATGTCGCGATATGATAAACCGCAATCGCGTTAGGCTACAATCCGACCTTTATCAAAGTCGGAAACGTGATGGTACGCATTTCTCCTCCTTACACGAGGCATCACAACAACGTTTCACCTGGCAACGCCGGTCAACTGCTGTTTGTGTATGAGAAATCGGTTGGAAACTTTCCTCATGTCAGCACGTTGTAGGTGTCGCCAGCGGCGCCAGCCTTGTGTGAATGCTCTGAAAACCTAATCATTTCCATATCATAGCAGCTTCTTCCTGTCCGTTAAATTTCGCGTCTGTAGCACTTTTTTCGTGGTGTAGCAATTTTAATGACCAGTAGTGTACCTCTTGACGAGCAGATTATGACAGCATTTTAAATTCTTAAATTCGGCCATTACTTATATGAAATACTGGAAATGAAATTTTTGTTACCACTGGAAGACGCTGGATAGGCAACATGCAACTGGATTTGTGTAATCGTTTAGCTATTTAACGATATACATACCTCTACAGAAATTTTCCTGTTTAACGATAAACACACTTCAACAAATTTTGGAATATCATAGAATTTACTACCATGACTTCATACAGTACACCCACTGAAGTTTGTACAATACCTTATTAACGAGAAAGACTTAATTTCTTCTGAAATGGAATAGAATTTACCACCATGACTTCATACAGTACACCCACTGAAGTTTGTACAATACCTTATTAACGAGAAAAACTTAATTTCCTCTGAAATGGAGAACGATTTTTGGTAGTTACAAAAAATCGTTACAAAACAAAGCAGTCTCTCTCCTACTTGTACGTCTTGAAAAGAAAATCAGTGAAAATCTTTATCTCATTATGGTCATTAGCTGTTCTTCCCCTCTGCGAGGCATGCTCTGGATGTGACCATCAATTGTATCTTGGGGTATGAAGCCCCACTCCTCAAAATTGACAAGTGGATTCGGACGCTCTGCAATGACCACCTTCAACAGGTCCCATGCAAGCTCACTTGCATGCATGTTTGGGGACAGTGGTAGCCAATGCATTCGATTGATGTTGCATCTTTGAAGATGCTGAGACACTGCTAGTGTTCGGTGCGGTCTTGCATTGTCGTCGACTAGGATGGAGCTGTCATCGGCTTCAAGTGTGTAGGGCCTTACAATCGTTCGAAGGATCTCTTGGAGATATCGCGGACCAGTCTAATTGGCATACTATCGTGGACCAGTCAAATTGGCATAGATAGGCTGAGTATCTACTCAGAGCACACCCCTGCTCAATTCAATGATGACAGAAAATTTTGTTTCTCACATTATCAAACTGCAAACAATACCGGGTTCTGGATTCGAGGCGGTCGCGGTGGCCGAGCGGTTCTAGGCACTTCAGTCCGGTACCGCGCGACTGCTACAGTCGTAGGTTCGAATCCTGCCTTGGGCATGGATGTGTGTGATGTCCTTAAGTTGGTCAGGTATGGATAGTTCTGAAGTCTAGGGGACAGATGACCTCCGATGTTAAGTCCCATAGTGCTCCGAGCCATTTGAACTATTTTTTTCTGGATTCGAACGGTATGGTCACGAATAAGAAAGGCTGGAGTCATAAGTGCTCCTCACAATTTTTGGCTTTGGGAAGCTGTGTATTACGAATCTGTGAGATAATCAACGATACTATCATGTGGAACGCTGGGATTTTTCACGTTTCACAACAGAAATTTTCGGAAGATTTTGTGTTACCATGTGTCATCAGACTGTGCACTGCCTGTCGCAACTTGATATTATTGTGGTCTGCTACTGTACTGCACGATGATCGGAAAGTATGGGACGTACCTAATCACAAGTAATTAGGCAGAATGTTCACAACTTCGTGTATATTCACTAAGCCACTGCAACCAGTAATTAACAGTCAGTATCTTTTGTTATCTTTTCTTTTGCATTCGCACAATCAACGTGCGAAATACGATTACAGTCTTTCCTATGCTCCCGGAAAAAAGTGCAAGGACTGTGCTCAGTGACACTGGAGTGTAATATGTACATACTCAGTGGCTGTAGTGTCATCGGCGATCAGATGTCTGTCAAGAGGCCTATCTGTAGTCCCTCTGACACTCCAGGCAATTACTGCACTGATTTCACGGGGGAACAATATTTGCAATATTCTGTGGTAGCCGCGCGGTGTAAGGCGCCTTGTAACGGCCCATGCGGCTCCCCCCGTGAGATGTTCGCGTCCTCCCTCGTGCACGGATGTTTGTGTTGGCCATAGCGTAAGCTAGTTAAAGTTAGATTAAGTAGTGTGTAGGCTTAGGGACTGATGACCTCAGCAGTTTGGTCCCATAAGACATTCGTATGTAAAGTACACAAGCGGCAAGACGCAGTCAATACCTTCGCTGCGCAGTGCCGATGGTACTGTTATCGACGACTGCGCCGCTAAAGCGGAGTTATTGAACGCAGTTTTCCGAAATTCCTTCACCAGGGAAGACGAATGGAATATTCCAGAATTTGAAACCCGAACATCTGCTAGCATGAGTTTCTTAGAAGTAGATACCTTAGGGGTTGCGAAGCAACTCAAATCGCTTGATACGGGTAAGTCTTCAGGTCCAGATTGTATACCGATTAGGTTCCTTTCAGATTACGCTGATACTATAGCTCCCTACTTAGCACTTATATACAACCGCTCGCTCACCGATAGATCTGTACCTACAGATTGGAAAATTGCGCAGGTCGCACCAGTGTTCAAGAAGGGTAGTAGGAGTAATCCATTTAACTACAGACCTATATCATTGACGTCGGTTTGCAGTAGGGTTTTGGAGCATATACTGTATTCAAACATTATGAATCACCTCGAAGGAAACGATCTATTGACACGTAATCAGCATGGCTTCAGAAACATCGCTCTTGTGCAACGCAGCTAGCTCTTTATTCGCACGAAGTAATGGCCGCTATCGACAGGGGATCTCAAGTTGATTCCGTATTTCTAGATTTCCGGAAAGCTTTTGACACCGTTCCTCACAAGCGACTTCTAATCAAGCTGCGGAGCTATGCGGTATCGTCTCAGTTGTGCGACTGGATTCGTGATTTCCTGTCAGGAAGGTCGCAGTTCGTAGTAATAGACGGCAAATCATCGAGTAAAACTGAAGTGATATCAGGTGTTCCCCAGGGAAGCGTCCTGGGACCTCTACTGTTCCTGATCTATATAAATGACCTGGGTGACAATCTGAGCAGTTCTCTTAGGTTGTTCGCGGATGATGCTGTAATTTACCGTCTGGTAAGGTCATCCGAAGACCAGTATCAGCTGCAAAGCGATTTAGAAAAGATTGCTGTATGGTGTGTCAGGTGGCAGTTGACGCTAAATAACGAAAAGTGTGAGATGATCCACATGAGTTCCAAAAGAAATCCGTTGGAATTCGATTACTCGATAAATAGTACAATTCTCAAGGCTGTCAATTCAACTAAGTACCTGGGTGTTAAAATTACAAACAACTTCAGTTGGAAGGACCACATAGATAATATTGTCGGGAAGGCGAGCCAAAGGTTGCGTTTCATTGGCAGGACACTTAGAAGATGCAACAAGTCCACTAAAGAGACAGCTTACACTACACTCGTTCGTCCTCTGTTAGAACATTGCTGCGCGGTGTGGGATCCTTACCAGGTGGGATTGACAGAGGACATCGAGAGGGTGCAAAGAAGGGCAGCTCGTTTTGTATTATCGCGTTATAGGGGAGAGAGTGTGGCAGATATGATACACGAGTTGGGATGGAAGTCATTACAGCATAGACGTTTTTCGTCGCGGCGAGACCTTTTTACGAAATTTCAGTCACCAACTTTCTCTTCCGAATGCGAAAATATTTTGTTGAGCCCAACCTACATAGGTAGGAATGATCATCAAAATAAAATAAGAGAAATCAGAGCTCGAACAGAAAGGTTTAGGTGTTCGTTTTTCCCGCTCGCTGTTCGGGAGTGGAATAGTAGAGAGATAGTATGATTGTGGTTCGATGAACCCTCTGCCAAGCACTTAAATGTGAATTGCAGAGTAGTCATGTAGATGTAGATGTAGACCACAAGAAAATTCTATTTTATAACCATGCCTTACCGGTGAGTATGTACTCCTGTCGAACAGCTTCAGTCATGTGAACAGTGTCGTATTTTGGCGTGCGGGGGCGCTGGATGCATGTATCAACGGACTGCTACACATTGTATGCATGATGCGTAGCTACTTTCAACAGTGGGCTGTGGAATATTCGCACACCTGTAGAAGAGGTTCTGGACGATCGTGTGATACAGACGCACGTCGAGATCGACGTACTTTACGCACTGCGGTGGACGGCCTAACATCATCCAGGGGCGAAATCCGGTCATATGTGGCACGTGCTGTGTCATAAGGGATAATTGGAAACCATCTGCTTGCAGCAGGGTTAAGATCGTGTGTGGCTCTCTCTACTACCACTTGTACCGCGACACCGCCAAGCGTGGCTAATCTGGTGTCGTGAAACAATTCACTAGACAGTGCAGTGGCACTCTGTCCTCTTCAGCGATGAGAGTAAGTTCCGTCTGTTTGCGAGTAATGGACGAGCACGTCTATAGCATGTGTGGGTAGCCAACAGTTACAAATTGCGGTTACATTTGCATTAAGATGCAGGCTAGTGTATGTACTGCCCGCTACAATGCACAGACTGTTATCGTCGTGCTAATGCCACTTCCTTGACAGGTAGGTGCCGTGCCATTTTCAGCAGGACAATGCACATCCACATAAGGCTGTTGCGACGCAACCTGTTCTTCATGGTATGCAACTGACCTGGTCAGCAAGATCATCATACTTCTCAGAACTTGAACGCGTATAACAAATGAGAAAGTGGAAACTTATTCGGTCTCCAGAGCCAGTAAGAACCATTTACGAATTGCACCAAAGGGTGCAAGATACTTAGGACAGTGTATCGCAGAATATCGTCCGGCACCTTCATGGCGGTTCGCTTGCGAGAATTAACTCTACGTTGCCACCAGATGGCGATGTACTGTGTATTGATGCGACTGTATCTGTCACATCACCTGTCAATAAAATGACTCTGTTCCTGAGGGCGTTGCATTTTTTTTCTGGCAGTGTATGACGGAGATGCAAAAGTTTCTGCACAGTCTCACACAAAGGTTCTTTGGCACAGGCAAGAACATGTCGAAAGAACAACGTCACATTTTTTTTCCAATGGTGATAAGAGTTTTTCTAAGAAACTGTGTTACACACCGTATGTCCATTACCAATTTATTACGAAGGCGACTCTATATTCCCTGTCAGTTCAAAGTATTTCATTCGCCTTCCCTGCTACTGATTTCATGCGTTCGTCCCTTTACGTATTATCATTTTACACGAAGACTAGCTGTTTCATCGCCTTAAGGGTTGAATTTCCAAATGCAGTGAAACACACGTTTTTTGTTGTTTCTAACAGAGACGTCAAATAAAAATTTTGAAAATGTTTTGTTACTGAAATAGTTCATATAGTTTATCATCCCTATTTCACTCCCTTAGCCGGTCGTGTGGCCGGTTCTAGGCGCTTCAGTCTGGAACCGCGCGACCGCTACGGTTGCAGGTTCGAATCCTGCCTCGGGCATGGATGTGTGTGATGTCCTTAGGTTAGTTAGGTTTAAGTAGTTCTAGGGGACTAATGACCTCAGATGTTAAGTCCCATAGTGCTCAGAACCATTTGAACCATTCACTCCCTTAGGATGCTGAATTCCAAAAGCACTGAGACACGTATTTTTTAATTTCTAACTGGGAAATCAAATACCAGTTTTGACAGATGTAGCTTTAAAGATGCTTTAGTAGTTCTTCAATAGCGATTTATTTTTTAAAAAAATCACCTATAATTTTGCATCCTTAGCGGTTAAATTTCCAAAAAAAATACTGAAATCCGTATTATTTATTTATGACCGAGAAACCAAATACCATTTTCCGTAGTTCCAGCTTCAAAGTTGTTTTAATAGCGACATATTTTCAAAACTTTTCATCCCCTAACTCACCCCTTAAGGAGTGGAATCTTGAACAAATCTTTCTTAAATGATGTCTTCATTGTTAGGTCCAAAGTCTCTCGAAACTTTAGGTTTCTATCCTTGGCGGTTTGGGCATGGTGATAACGAGTCAGTGATCAGTCGGACCCTGTTTCACCCCCTTATGGACTGAACTTTGAAACACGTGTTTCTACATTTCTCCCCTCGACGCCAAATGCCAATTTCCAATGATTTTGCTTTAAAAATACTTAAACAAAGAAATTTTTTCGTAAAACATTTCACCCAATATTTCATACCCATAGGAGCAAAATTTCCAAAAAATGTTGAAACACATACTTCTTTGTTTCTCCAAATACCACTTTCCGTTGGTCTAGCTTCAAAATTTCCTTAAAAGCGACATTTTTCAAAATATCTTTGATCTCCTATTTCACCGTCCGTCCCTGGTAGCTGAGTGGTCAGAGCGACGGAATGTCATACCTAACGGCCCGGGTTCGATTGCCGGCTGGGTCGGAGATTTACTCCGCTCGGGGACTGGGTGTTGTGTTGTCCTTATCATTATCATTTCATCCCCATCGACACGCAAGTGGTCGAAGTGGCGTCAACCCGAAAGACTTGCACCAGGCGAACGGTCTACCCGACGGGAGGCCCTAGCCACACGGCATTTCCATTTTTCCTATTTCTCCCCCTTAGAGATGAACATCGATAGATTCCTTCTTAATCGACATCTTCTGTACAAGATCAACACCAACTGCAGTTCTGTTCTTTGTGGTTTCGGTTGGCTGATAATGAGTCAGTGAGTGAGTCATTCATTGCCCTCTATAAACAGAGATTGGCTCTTGTCAGATTCATTCTTTTTAAGCGTATTACACGAATTGTATACAGAAGAAAGGAAATACTGGCAGAAGCCAAAATGGAAGTTATTCACTTGCCCTACATTATTCCCTTATTAAAACACTTCAAAGAGTGTACACGCCTGACAAGTGAAACAAGTGATCGTGCTACGTCACTTCCGGTGTATCTGCAGTGCCCTAGACCAGTATCAAATGGCGCAGCGACCACATTATCGAATTATTTGCCACGAGTAGTTCCGTTCCGCTGTGCTTTAATCCTCCCACTGAAACTCCACATTTGCACTTCAATGTCGAATAAGGGAACAACGTACAACACGGCAGCCACAGATTTTTTGGAAATATGAGTCTCTATTTACAGCACTTGTTAGCATACATTGTTTCAAACTGTGTAGCTTTTGTCAAGTAATACCTCATTTACGGCTCTTGTAAATCTGCCGGGCGTAATTATCCGCCACACGGTATTGTTTTATACGCAAGCTTGTATTCATGTGGTCTTTTGGTTCGTTAACCTTCCAAGAGCGATGGTACTCAAACGCAGAGTTTCACAGATGTGGAATAGAACCATCTACTTGTTGTCGAATAATTTCTATTCGATTAAATGAAAGTACACTACTGGCCATTAAAACTGCTACAGACGCGAAATTTAACCGACAGGAAAAAGATGCTGTCATAAGCAAATGATTAGCTTCTCAGAGCATTTACACAAGGTTGGCGCCTTTGGCGACACCTACAACGTGCTGACATGAGGAAAGTTTCAAACCGATTTCTCATACACAAACAGCAGTTGACCGGCGTTGCCCGGTGAAACCTTGTTGTGATACCTCGTGTAAGGAGGAGAAACGCGTTTCCGACTTTGATAACACCTATCGCGATTGCGGTTTATTGTATCGCGACATTGCTGCCCGCGTTGGTCGAGATGCAATGACTGTTGGCAGAATATGAATCGGTGGGTTCAGGAGGGTAATGCGGAACGCCGTGCTGGATCCCGACGGCCTAGTATCACTAGCCGTCGAGATGACAGACATCCGCATGGCTGCAACGGATCGTGCAGCAACGTCTCGATCCCTGAGACAACAGATGGGGACGTTTGCAAGACAACAACCATCTGCACGAACAGTTCGGCGATGTTTGCAGCAGCATGGACTACCAGCTTGGAGACCATGGCTGCGGTTACCCTTGACGCTGCAGCACAGACAGGAGCGCCTGCGATGGTGTACTCAACGACGAACCTGGGTGCACAAATGGCAAAACGTCTTTTTTTTCGGATGAATCCAGGTTCTGTTTACAGCATCATGATGGTCGCATCCGTGTCTGGCGACATCGCGGTGAACGCACACTGGAAGCGTGTATTCGTCATCGCCATACTGGCGTATCACCCGACATGATAGTATGGGGTGCCATTGGTTACACGTCTCGGTCACCTCTTGTTCGCATTGACGGCACTTTGAACAGTGGACGTTACATTTCAGATGTGTTACGACCCGTACCTCTACCCTTCATTCGATCCCTGCGAAACTCTATATTTCAGCAGGATATTGCACGACCGCATGTTGCAAGTCCAGTACGGGCTTTCTGGATACAGAAAATGTTCTACTGCTGCCCTGGCCAGCACATTCTCCAAGTCTCTCACCAACTGAAAACGTCTGGTCACTGGTGGCCGAGCAACTGGTTCGTCACAATACGCCAGTCACTACACTTAATGAACTGTGGTATCGTGTTGAAGCTGCATGGGCAGCTGTACCTGTACACGCCATCCAAGCTCTATTTGACTCAATGCCCAGGCGTATCAAGGCAGTTATTATGGCCAGATGTGGTTGTTCTGGGTAGTGATCTATGCACCGAAATTGCGTGAAAATGTAATCACATATCAGTTCTAGTATGAAATATTTGTCCGATGAATACCCGTTTATCAACTACATTTCTTCTTGGTGTGGCAATTTTAATGGCTAGTAGTGTATATCCGACCAGTGACCTTTCCAAGTAACAAACATCTAAGACGTAAATATGCAGATTGAAGCGACGAATGAAAATTTCTACCAGATCTCGGCCTTGGTAGACAGTTTCAAACGTCGCTTTAGCCTGCATACGTACATAATCACTATTCGGTTTATGTATTTCGAACTGGGTTACTTGACTCGTAAGAGCTGACATGACCGCAGACTGTCTTTAAACAAAGTGAAAAGAGGGACAAGAGAAGAGTGAATAGCTTCATCAAGAGAGAGACTGCAGATGTGAAAGACGACAGAGCAGTGGAAGCATAGGTCGTGCCACAGAAACAGAATGGCGAGTCCCCCAGCACGCGGACTAATGGACAATTTCACACGCCTGTGTTCCCGCACCTCTTTTTGCTCTCTTAGTACAATGGCGCCCTTAGGAAAAGGGAGTAAAGAGAGAAAATCCATTTAGAGGTCGAATGGGCCATTATTACAAGGAAACGTGTGCGCAGGAAAGAGGTGCTATTCGCGGATGGTGGCATTCTGGGTTAAAGTCGTGCACTTAAGCACCGTTCCGCTCTGCGCTGTATCTGCGTGAGCCAGTAAGACCTAATAACTGCCGTACGCTCGTACGGCTCCACTGAGACAACTGCGCTTAAGAGCATAAGATGAATTCGCACGACAGTCAAAGGTGTAAAGGGGCCTAATATTTCACAAATGACGTCTTCCAGATTATAAGGGACATTTTCCCTGTGTCACATCAAATGAGTTCGAAACTGCAAATAAGCACTACCACCGTGTGTAGAAAGCTGTGATGGCAATGAAAATTTGTGCCGGACCGGGACTCGAACCTAGCTTTCCCGCTTGTCGCGATTGTTCTCCGTACCATTAGGCTATCCGTGCACGACTCGCGGCCAGACGCAAACTTCCACACGTCGTCAGCCATTTCTTCCTGTGTGGTTACTACTAGGAGAATTTTTAAGTACAAAGATATTAAGCTTCTAAAAGGTTCATTCATTCAAGTTTTTCATTCCATTGATGTAAGACATTAGTAATCCACTGACAGGGTACCTCCATGTGTCCAGATTAAAAGAATGTTACGTGTAGCAAATCCGTTTACGCAGCGACTTCCGACTTGGAAGTGCCCGGTTCGAATCCCAGTGATGAAACTAATTTTTCGCCACAATAACTGTTAAAGAACCGTTTGAAGTTATGTAGGAAGTTTTGTTCATACACAGCCCCCCCCATGAACCATGGACCTTGCCGTTGGTGGGGAGGCTTGCGTGCCTCAGCGATACAGATGGCCGTACCGTAGGTACAACCACAACGGAGGGGTATCTGTTGAGAGGCCAGACAAACGTGTGGTTCCTGAAGAGGGGCAGCAACCTTTTCAGTAGTTGCAGGGGCAACAGTCTGGATGATTGACTGATCTGGCCTTGCAACATTAACCAAAACGGCCTTGCTGTGCTGGTACTGCGAACGGCTGAAAGCAAGGGGAAACTACAGCCGTAATTTTTCCCGAGGACATGCAGCTTTACTGTATGATTAAATGATGATGGCATCCTCTTGGGTAAAATATTCCGGAGGTAAAATAGTCCCCCATTCGGATCTCCGGGCGGGGACTACTCAGGAGGATGTCGTTATCAGGAGAAAGAAAACTGGCGTTCTACGGATCGGAGCGTGGAATGTCAGATCCCTTAATCGGGCAGGTAGGTTAGAAAATTTAAAAAGGGAAATGGATAGGTTAAAGTTAGATATAGTGGGAATTAGTGAAGTGAAGTTCGGTGGCAGGAGGAACAAGACTTCTGGTCAGGTGACTACAGGGTTATAAACACAAAATCAAATAGGGGTAATGCAGGAGTAAGTTTAATAATGAATAGGAAAATAGGAATGCGGGTAAGCTACTACAAACAGCATAGTGAACGCATTATTGTGGCCAAGATAGATACGAAGCCCACACCTACTACAGTAGTACAAGTTTATATGCCAACTAGCTCTGCAGATGACGAAGAAATTGAAGAAATGTATGATCAAATAAAAGAAATTATTCAGATAGTGAAGGGTGACGAAAATCTAATAGTCATGGGTGACTGGAATTCGAGTGTAGGAAAAGGGAGAGAAGGAAACATAGTAGGTGAATATGGATTGGGGCTAAGAAATGAAAGAGGAAGCCGCCTAGTAGAATTTTGCACAGAGCACAACTTAATCATAGCTAACACTTGGTTTAAGAATCATGAAAGAAGGTTGTATACATGGAAGAACCCTGGAGATACTAAAAGGTATCAGATAGATTATATAATGGTAAGACAGAGATTTAGGAACCAGGTTGTAAGACATTTCCAGGGGCAGATGTGGACTCTGACCACAATCTATTGGTTATGACCTGTAGATTAAAACTGAAGAAACTGCAAAAATGTGAGAAATTAAGGAGATGGGACCTGGATAAACTGAAAGAACCAGAGGTTGTACAGAGTTTCAGAGAGAGCATAAGGGAACAATTGACAGGAATAGGGGAAAGAAATACAGTAGAAGAAGAAGAATGGGTAGCTCTGAGGGATGTAGTAGTGAAGGCAGCAGAGGATAAAGTAGGTACAAAGACGAGGGCTGCTAGAAATCCTTGGGTAACAGAAGAAATATTGAATTTAATTGATGAAAGGAGAAAATATAAAAATGCAGTAAATGAAGCAGGCAAAAAGGAATACAAACGTCTCAAAAATGAGATCGATAGGAAATGCAAAATGGCTAAACAGGGATGGCTAGAGGACAAATGTAAGGATGTAGAAGCTTATCTCACTAGGGGTAAGATAGATACAGCCTACAGGAAAATTAAAGAGACCTTTGGAGAGAAGAGAACCACGTGTATGAATATCAAGAGCTCAGATGGCAGCCCAGTTCTAAGCAAAGAAGGGAAGGCAGAAAGGTGGAAGGAGTATATAGAAGGTTTATACAAGGGCGATGTACTTGAGGACAATATTATGGAAATAGAAGAGGATGTAGATGAAGACGAAATGGGAGATACGATACTGCGTGAAGAGTTTGACAGAGCACTGAAAGACCTGAGTCGAAACAAGGCCCCTGGAGTAGACAACATTCCATTAGAACTACTGACGGCCTTGGGAGAGCCAGTCATGACAAAACTCTACCAGCTGGTGAGCAAGATGTATCAGACAGGCGAAATACCCTCAGACTTCAAGAAGAATATAGTAATTCCAATCCCAAAGAAAGCAGGTGCTGACAGATGTGAAAATTACCGAACTATCAGTTTAATAAGCCACGGCTGCAAAATACTAACGCGAATTCTTTACAGACGAATGGAAAAACTGGTAGATGCAGACCTCGGGGAGGATCAGTTTGGATTCCGTCGAGATGTTGGAACACGTGAGGCAACACTGACCTTACGACTTATCTTAGAAGAAAGATTAAGAAAAGGCAAACCTACGTTTCTAGCATTTGTAGACTTAGAGAAAGCTTTTGACAATGTAGACTGGAATACTCTTTTTCAAATTCTAAAGGTGGCAGGGGTAAAATACAGGGAGCGAAAGGCTATTTATAATTTGTACAGAAACCAGATGGCAGTAATAAGAGTCGAGGGGCATGAAAGGGAAGCAGTGGTTGGGAAAGGAGTGAGACAGGGTTGTAGCCTCTCCCCGATGTTATTCAATCTGTATATTGAGCAAGCAGTAAAGGAAACAAAAGAAAAATTTGGAGTAGGTATTAAAATTCATGGAGACGAAGTAAAAACTTTGAGGTTCGCCGATGACATTGTAATTCTGTCAGAGACGGCAAAGGACTTGGAAGAGCAGTTGAACGGAATGGACAGTGTCTTGAAAGGAGGATATAAGATGAACATTAACAAAAGCAAAACGAGGATAATGGAATGTAGTCAAATTAAATCGGGTGATGCTGAGGGAATTAGATTAGGAAATGAGACACTTAAAGTAGTAAAGGAGTTTTGCTATTTAGGAAGTAAAATAACTGATGATGGTCGAAGTAGAGAGGATATAAAATGTAGACTGGCAATGGCAAGGAAAGCGTTTCTGAAGAAGAGAAATTTGTTAACATCGAATATAGATTTATGTATCAGGAAGTCGTTTCTGAAAGTATTTGTTTGGAGTGTAGCCATGTATGGAAGTGAAACATGGACGATAACTAGTTTGGACAAGAAGAGAATAGAAGCTTTCGAAATGTGGTGCTACAGAAGAATACTGAAGATAAGGTGGATAGATCACGTAACTAATGAGGAGGTATTGAATAGGATTGGGGAGAAGAGAAGTTTGTGGCACAACTTGACTAGAAGACGGGATCGGTTGGTAGGACATGTTTTGAGGCATCAAGGGATCACAAATTTAGCATTGGAGGGCAGCGTGGAGGTTAAAAATCGTAGAGGGAGACCGAGAGATGAGTACACTAAGCAGATTCAGAAGGATGTAGGTTGCAGTAGGTACTGGGAGATGAAGCAGCTTGCACAGGATAGAGTAGCATGGAGAGCTGCATCAAACCAGTCTCAGGACTGAAGACAACAACAACAACAACACAGCTGACTAGTTCCGGACAGCTCGTCCATTATCAAATAATGCATGCGTATAAATCTACGTTTCAACCAGACGTACATTACAGGTCACAAAGCATATGAGCGTGACACTGTACAATGTAGCGAAAACATTTGAACATTGCTGTAAGTCAAAACAGAGCTTCCTTCGAATCGTCAACACACGAACATTTCTTATCGTTAAAAAGCAGCGTCAACACATTAATATTGTAGAGTGCCATGTTGATATGTTGTGTGTCCTGTAATGCACGCTTGGTTGTAACGCAAGACTTGCACTGTGTGAACAAGGACGATTTTATAATGGATCAGCCGTTCGAAACTAGTCATCAGCGAACAAATAAACCTTCATACGCCACTTAAAACGATTTGTTTAACAGTTACTGTAAATACATAAGAGATGCAGTCCTGTTCAACCACAGCACGCTGGAAATACAGTAATTTAGCAATGCCAGTATTTGGCCACAAAGGAGTGGTCAGGTGGTAGCACAGATAAGTAATCATCACACTTTAGGGCTAAGTCCTAGTTACGAGGGTCACTTCAAAAGAAATGCACACTATTTTTGTAAAAATACAGTTTTCATTCTGCATGTGTGAAAGTTTTACAGTGTGTAGATACATCCTTCCCGCTTGTTTTCAGCCCGCATCTCGTGGTCGTGCGGTAGCGTTCTCGCTTCCCACGCCCGGGTTCGATTCCCGGCGGGAACAGGGATTTTCTCTGCCTCGTGATGGCTGGGTGTTGTGTGCTGTCCTTAGGTTAGTTAGGTTTAAGTAGTTCTAAGTTCTAGGGGACTGGTGACCATACATGTTAACTCCCATAGCGCTCAGAGCCATTTGAACCATTTGAACCAAGCTTGTTTTCAAACTTATTTCAACCTGTTTCCGTGAGTGGCGCCGTCACAGCATGTCTTGACGTTCGTCAGGAGCAACGTGCTGTCATAGAATTCCTGTGCTGTGTAAACGAGGCAGTGGGAAACATCCACAAGAGGTTGAAAAAGGTGCATGGAGATGCTGCTGTCGATTGCAGAACAGTTAGTCGTTGGGCAAGCAGGTCACGAATTGAGAGTGGACACGGCAATATTAAGGATTGTCCTCGCAGATGCAGGCCTCGTACTGCATACAACCCAGACAATGTGCAGAGAATTAACGAATTGGTGACTGCTGACAGACGCATCACAGTGAACGAATTGTCACGCTACGTTGGGATAGGGGAAGAAAGTGTTTGGAGAATACTGAAAGTGTAGGCGTTAAAAAAAGTTTTGTGCCAGGTGGGTTCCCAGGATGTTGACAGTGGCTCACAAAGAAACACGAAAAACGGCATGCAGTGAACCTTTGGAACAGTACGAGAATGGTGGACATGAATTTCTTGGATGAACTGTGACAGGTGCTGAAGCATGGCTCCATCATTTTTGACCAGAGACGAAGAGACAATCAATGGAGTGGAGTCATGCAAGCTCGACTGAGTCGTGTTCGACCATATCGGCAAAAGCAGGATGTTTTACTGTTGCACGACAATGCACGGCCACATGTCAGTCAAAAAACCATGGGAGCTATCACAAAACTCGGATGGACAACACTGAAACACCCTCCTTATAGTCCTGACCTGGCTCCATGTAAGTATTATCTCTTTGGGAAACTGAAAGACTCTCTTCGTGGAACAAGGTTTGAAGATGATGTCTCCCTTGTGCATGCTGCCAAACAGTGGCTCCAACAGATTGGTTCACAATTTTACCGTGCGGGTATACAGGCCCTGGTTCCAAGATGGCGTAAGGCAGTTGAGAGCGATGGAAATTATGTGGAGAAATGAAAATATTGTTCCTAAAGGATGTATCTACACACTGTAAAACTTTCAAACATGTAGAATAAAAGATGGATTTAACAAGAATTGTGTCCATTTCTTTTGGAGTGACCCCCGTACATTCCAAACCCCTCCGCAGTGTCTCGTGGGGTGACACTCTTCATAGTGATCCGTCGATATGATCCTCTTGGAGCTGTTCGATTTAGGGGGAGGGGGGCGGGGGGGGGGGGGAGGGAGGTGGTCGAAGCAATCTCTGTTGCTGACCGACATCGAGGTTAACGCCGATCTTCTTTTTGTCTCTCTGGTCATCATTAACAATACAGTGATCCTCACTGGCAATAAACACTGCCAGCATTTCACTGCGCGCCATCCTCATAATCGCCAACACGTTTCCGTTGCACTTGAGATGCAACACTTTTACTCCATGAATTTATGACTTTGAATTTGTCGGCAAGCTAACATCTCTCATCACACAACTGCTTTATTTACGTCTTTTTCATTGACATATATTACGTTGATCGCATTTAAAGGATTTACTAAAGTTTACGGGTTTCTAATGAATCGCCGTCAGAACCGGCATCTTGTTACAAATGGCAACAAATGGAATTAAAATCGAATATATAATATACGATACAGCTTCGTTACAGTAACCAGTAACTTTTACTGTACTTTCGATTGCGCTACTATATTTCATCATCGGGCCTTTCAGTTAATATAGCATATATGATTTCTATGAACGAATTTTTTGTGAGCAACAAGGTCACAACTTAAATTTTCTCTCAAAAACTGTCTATAAATAACATTCACTTCAATAAAAATAGCATAATAAATATCATTATTCCAAACTATGTCATGACTCTTGGCACAATGAACACAGTAAAAGCCAGAAAAACAATGAATACGCGCCGAAAATTTAAGTGAAAAGGAAATTTAATAATAATCTACACACGGCTTTTTATGGTAACGTTGCCTCATCGATTACAATATCAATTCGCTATTGCGAAAGTAAAAAAAGTCTGCCGATTCCATTGTAATGGAAACGGAAACAATAATTCCAGGACGTGAAGGAAAGCCGAGAAAAATGTCTACTGCCCTTCAGTCACACAAACTGCTACAGTAGAAGAAGAAGAAGAAGAAGAAGGAGAAAAAGAAGAAGAAGCACAACTTCACAAAGGTTTGAAAGAGGGCTTTCAAGTTTACTGAGCTTCTACAGAATGCAATTTCGACTGCAAAAGGAAACATTGATCACTGAAAATGCCAAAAAACGCACATACAAGGTCGTGTATGTCTTATTAACTGACGCGTATCCCCCTGATAAATGACCTACTCTGTTACAAACGTCGAGAATTCGAAAAACATCGCTCATGAGGAAAGCAGCTTGCGCTTTTCTCACACGACGTCCAGTAAACCGTCGATTAAGGCAGTCGGGTAGGTGGAACATTTGTTCACTTGGGGAAGGTATTCGACTGAGTACTTACTCAAATTATAGAAAGGCGATTTTATCAAATGAAGTTTGTGATTGGATTCAGGATACAAAACACTATGTCGACGCATCCTAGAACATTGCTGGAGTGGGTAGGACTAAATGGTGGAACTGACTGCAAACACAGTTGGCAGCGCAATCGTCAAAGGTTTGTCTGACCCACGTGAAAGCATAACGGAGATGCTGGAACACCTGAACTATCGATCTTTTGCAGATGGATGCCAGCAATCCAGAGGAAGCCAATACTTTCAAAAACCGGCATTGAGTGAAGAATCTAGGAATTCCGAAGCAATCACGAAAAAAATATATTAACTACAGCGCGCACGGAGGTATTCAAGCAATCGTTCCTCCTGCGCTTCGTACTTAAATGGAACGGGAAGAAGCCCTAATAAATGGTACAATGGGAAATACTCTCTGGCATGCACTTCTCAATCATTTTCATTCTACAGGCGTAGATGTAGAATATGTTGGATGTATAATCCTTCTAAAAGAATAGTGGGAATAATACTACATGTAACTGTTAGGTTGATGCCTAAGTTTTGCATGTTGATATTCCAGTTGCTATAGGTTTATTTATCGATTGTCATCTTATTTTTCACTGTTACTATTTGAGTTTACATATTTTCATTTTGTCATTTGGAGATAGTGAGGGGAGCTGCGGACGCTAGGATATGGAGTGACAAATGGAAAAATCGGATCATGTCCGACATACTCTTCCATTTGAGTTCAACAGAGGAGTGACAGCAACGGAGGCAGCCAGAAGCATTTGCGCCGTGTATGGGGTTAATGCCACTGGACAGAGCATGGCAAGAAAATTGTTTTCTCGTTTTACGGAGGATCGTTTTGACGTTAGTGACTCTTCACGTTAAGGTAGATATTCGGACTTTGATAAAGATCTTTTAAACGCATTAGTCCACAATGATCCACTCTAGTGTACTCAATAACTGGCAAATGTGATGAACTGTCATCATTCCATCATCTTGTGACATTATCCATCCAATGTCTTGAAAGGAGGATATAAGATGAACATCAACAAAAGCAAAACGAGGATAATGGAATGTAGTCGAATGAAGTCGGGTGATTAGGAAAAGAGACACTTACAGTAGTAAATGAGTTTTTCTATTTGGGGAGCAAAATAACTGATCATGGTCGAAGTAGAGAGGATATAAAATGTAAGCTGCCAATGGCAACAAAAGCGTTTCTGAAGAAGAGAAATTTGTTAACATCGAGTATAGATTTAAATGTCAGGAAGTCGTTTCTGAAACTATGTGTGTGGAGTGTAGCCACGTATGGAAGTGAGACGTGGACGATAAATAGTTCAGACAAGAAGAGAATAGAAGCTCTGGAAATGTGGTGCTACAGAAGAGTGCTGAAGATTAGATGGGTAGACCACATAACTAATGAGGAGGTATTGAACAGAATTGGGGAGAAGAGAAATTTGTGGCACAACTTGACTAGAAGAAGGGATCGGTTGGTAGGACATGTTCTGAGGCATCAAGAGATCACCTACTTAGTACTGGAAGGCAGCGTGGAGGGTAAAAATCATAGAGGGACACTAAGAGATGAATTCACTAAGCAGATTCAGAAGGACGTAGGTTGCAGTAGGTACTTGAAGATGAAGAAGTTTGCACAGGATGGAGTAGCATGGAGAGCTGCATCAAACCAGTACCAGGACTGAAGACCACAACAACAACGGGGAATGTTCAAAAATCGTGTGTTGAACCCAGAAAAGCAGCATTTCCCAGTGCAAAGACACGCACGCATGCACAAAAAATAAAGCTATGCATGTGATGGGACAGCGATGGTGTGGTGCACTACGGATTCCTGTTTAATGTCAACTGAGACGTCTCGCAGACGCAGTCCAAGAACAACGACCTGGAAGAATGTATGTAGTCATGCTACTCCATGACAATGCTCGCCCGCATTCTGCAAAGTTGACTAGAAAAATCTATAAAAGAGTTTGGTTGGGAAGTCATTCGCTGGTCTTGCTCCATCAATCGAGCAACCTTCAAGAAATTTCCTTTGTGGATGAAAATGCGCTCCGAACATGGCTCGACGAAACCCTCGCCTCAAAACCACGTGATTTCTACAGTCGCGGAATCGAAAAGCCACCAAAGTTGACGGACTGTTGTAAATAGTGAAGGAGTACATATTACTGATGGCCTATTGAATTTAAAGAAAAACGCTCCGATCTCATGCAGCAGCCCAGTTAGTTGCAAGGCTCTCTGCTTTCGAGTAATAGACAACAGAGTTACAGTAAGTTCCATATCGCTGAGTGTGCATTTTACATGAGCTTTGTGTCTGTTGCTGTTTCACAAATGCGGAGGAAAACAGTGGGTAACTTTATTTTTAGAACGTGTCAGATCGAAAAGAAGTTTCGGAGCCGTAGGTAATTTCGGAGCCTGTTCGTACGGAAATTCAAACGACAGTACAGGCGCTGGATGCATCATTTATTGAAGAGAGCTGGGTGGCCAGGGGGAGATCGATAGCTGGACGAATTCCAGGCCTTTGTGGGGCTTCCTAATTCATAGCCGCCAAACCGACGCTGCTAATGCGAAGGAGTGGCAGGAGGAGAGGGGGGTGGGAACGGAGGTGGGAGGTGAGAGGGGGAAATTAGGGAACGGCTGAATCGGCGCGTGAGAAAGAGGGACCGAATACGGGCAGCAAATCGAAATTAAAAAACCACAGCAGTTCGCTTCTCACATCGCCGAGGCTTCACAGGAGAAATCGCATGGCGTCGTGCTGGACGTTCTGTACGGACAACAGTCAGTGTCCCGCAGCAGCGGTCGACTTGCCCAGGGGCTGTCCACCATGAAACGGGCACTCATTTTCCTAGCGGCAGTAGGAACGACGGTTATGTGATGGCTTGGATTCGTTTGCACTTGTTAGACACAGTCCACGTCGTTCATCTGTGCGCACTGTGTAGAGAGCAGTAAGGTCGCAGCAGAGTAGAGGACGTGGAATACAGCGAAGAGACACAGGTTGCAAATACGCAGTGGTGGAGCTACGGCCATAAACAGACAGCCACTCACCGGACGTTCGAGCAGTAACATAAGTTTAACTGGTTAAAATTCACGAGGAAAACTTAAGCTACCATTCATTTTGCGTAACTCGCTACTAGTCGCGGTCAATGACCATTATCAAACTTAGCTGGCATAAACGGCAGGAAAATTGTACCACAATTTGAACAAAAGTAATTTATCGTATAACCTTCCTGCCGTTTATGCCAGCTAAACTTCATAATGGTCACTGACCGAAACTAGTAGTGAATTGTGCGAAACAAACTACAGCTGAAGATTTCACCATGAATTTTAATAATTATTTGGCGGCCGAATATCCCCACCTGCAAACATTCATAAAAGTAGCTTAAGAGTTGTCCATGCACGTCAAGATTTCTTTGACGATGTCATATATGCAGCGATGTTGGAATGGGGCAGCTTTAACAAAAGTTCATTTGTTACAAAAAAAAAAGAAGCACTACGTCGTCAGGTCACAAGTGGCCCAACGGGACCATCCGACCGCCGTGTCATCCTCAGTTGAGGCAGCGGATAGGAGGGGCGTGTGGTCAGCACATAGCTCTCCCGGTCGTTACGATAGTTTTCTTTGACCGGAGCCAGTACTATTCGCTCGAGTAGCTCCTCAGTTGGCATCAGGAGACTGAGTGCACTCCGAAAAATGGGAACAGCTCATGGCGGCCAGGATGGTTACCCAGCCAAGTGCCGGCCACGCCCGACAGCCCTTAACTTCGGTGATATGACGGGAACCGGTGTATCCACTACGGCAAGGAGGTTGCCTTCATTTGTTAACAAAAGTTATATTTTTACGTGTTTTGGTAACAGTCCATCATTAGTATATCTAACAAAAAGATCAAAATTGTCGTGAAAATACAAGCACAACGTGTAGGTAACATTAAGAGAAAACATACTCAGAATGAAAATTTTCTATTCCACATAAAAGAACTTCACACACACGAGGGACACACAATATGTAATGCAACACTTTTTTTTCCCGAAAGCAGGTTGAATTTATTCACGATTCCGATACGTAATATTAATCCCCAATCTTTGGCTGCAAAGCCCTATTTTTCACCATAATCTCCGTTCAATGGGAAGGCCTTACGCCACTTTACTAGGAGGGCCTATGACCACATGGTACCACTCCACTAGTCGACGTCAGAGCCAACGTCTTGCTGCTGCTCGAGGTAGGCGCAAGGTCCGATGCGTCTTGCCACGGTTCGCGCGGCTATCCCCATCGGAGGTTCGAGTCCTCCCTCGGGCATGGGTGTGTGTTTTCTCCTTAGTGTAAGTTAGTTTAAGTTAGGCTAAGTAGTATGTAAGGTTAGGGACCGATGACCTAAGCAGTTTGGCCCCATAGGAACATACCGCCACTTTCGAATTTTTGCAACGTCTTGCTGCATCAGTAATTGCTCCATAAACGACCTACTGTTTCCTGCGAAGTGCATCCTTCATTGGGCCAAATAGATGGAAGTTGGAATATGCGAAATCCAGGCTGCAGTGCGGATGAGGAAGAACAGCTCTGTGTGTTGCTGTCGGAAGGGCAAACTTGTATGCTGTTTGTGTTTTAATGGAGAAGGACGATTTCGACAGCCCTTTTATGACGACGAACACAGCTGCGTGCGCCCCGTCCCTACGCGGAACTTGGGACAGGTTTGCGCGACCTTGCTGCTACCATAACACATGCCTTGTCTAACGACTCGCCGTGCTTTTGTTCACTGCCGGGACTCCACTGACATTCTACAATGCTGTATTTTACCAGTAAAATAAACTTTATGACAGTTCTCTGCTTGGAACTCACCTCCTTTATAGACGGCAACTCGAAGGTTACGTATTGCTCTGCCAACTATCTGGACTTTCTGAAACTATACGTTTACCGTCTAGTAAAATCATCAGACGACCAATTCCAACTACAAAATGATCTAGAGAGAAATCCTGTGTGGTGCGAAATGTGGCAATAGGCACTAAACAAAGAAAAGTGTGAGGTCATCCACATGGGTACTAAAAGAAATCCGATACATTTTGGGTATACGATAAATCGCACAGATCTAAGAGCTGTCAATTCGACTAAATTCCTAGGAATTACACCCACGAGCAACTTAAATTCGAAAGACCACATAAATTATACTCTGGGGAAGGTGAAACAAAGGCTGCGCTTTGTTGACAGAACACTTAGAAGATGCAATAAACACACTAAAGAGACAGCCTACATTACACTTGTCCGTCCTCTACTGGATTATTGCTGATCGGTACGACTGACGGAGGTCATCAAAAAAGTGCAGCTCGTTTCGTGTTATCACTTAATAGGACAGAGTGTCACTGATATGATACGCGAGCTGGGGTGACAGTCACTAAAACAAAGGCGGTTTTCTTTGTGGCGAGATCTGTTTACGAAATTTCAATCACCAACTTTCCCTTTCGAAAGCGAAAATATTTTGTTGACAACCAACTAAGCAGGGAGAAATGATCATCATAATAAAGTAAGAGAAATCAGAGCTCGAACGGAAAGATTTAAGTGTTCCTTTTTCCCACGCGCCATTATAGAGTGGAATGGTAGAGATGTAATATGAAAATGGTTCGATGAACTCTGCCAGGCATTTAAGTGTCAATTGCAGAGTAATCATGTAGATGTAGACGTGCGGGATGAAGCGGGAGCGTTGCACGATGTCCCACAACAAAGTTCGCATTTTCTCATTCGAAACTGGCCGAGAAAAGATTTTTTCCATACTTACTGAGTGCCCCTCGATAGTAGTCTACTGTGCAACGCAAATGATCCACTAGTGTTAAAGCGCCACTTCCGGGACAGGGAGGTGCACCTACTCCGTATCAAATCTGTCTGGCGGGTTAATGGCGAGGGGCAGTATGCCAGCCAGCCTGGATGTGGTTTTTACGTGGTTATCCAAGTCCCACTAGGACAATACCGGTATGGTACCCAAGTCCTGCCTCAGTTACACGATTCGCGAACTTCTACAAAACGTTCCCACACTTCCACATGGAATAGACAAAGGTTTCAACAAGTGAACTCTTATTATCACCGAGCATATAGAGCATTGTAAAATCTGTCTACTCAGAATTCACGTAACGATTGTAGTCCTCCTGCGAGACTTACTGTCACAACGTCACAACTTAAGATAATTACGGTTTTCTCGTTCATCACTGTCTCATTTCACACTTAACTACTGTACTAGTTACAATGGAAGTTCACTAGTAGAAGTTAAAACACGTGGTCATTGTATTTCTTCATTAACAAATTTGCACCTGACAGTAACACATGTCGACTATCTCACTACAGGGCTGTGCTACAGTGGAAAGTATTACCTCCATAAATTAATAGTACTATCGAGTTTTATCACGAGTGATTTAATAATCCGGAAAGTACTACAGAAACACGACCAGATATAGATAGGAATTTAAAGTTTGCCTAGCCGTGACTGTTTAACTGACCTGATTATCTTCGGCTGATTTGATTAATAACAGCACTCTTTATTAGATCAAGTATTAGCACGGGTAAGGTAGCTGAATGCACACATTTCCGCCGGTTGGTGGTTATTTTATGGCATTAGCCTCACAACGCAGCATTTTCGACCTACGGTTATTTTGACAAAAAATGAAAAAAATGTCTATTCGATCCCCCCTACCGTGTTGTGACCTTCTTATCATGTTGTTTTTCTGCGCCTTTAATCTCACCGTACAAAAAATTTGTCACTCCAGCGCGCAAGCACAAATAAATCGTTAAGCCCTTACAGATGGAGTAGTGATCGAGTCACGTGCTCAACGGTGCGCGCACAGCCTCCGCACGAACATACGGCAGTAGCGATGAGAGAGAGATTTATATTTCAAGCGCACATTGTACGTACATGTAGGTAAATACAAGGACGCGACAGAATGGCAGAAAGGGGCAAACGTATTTGGCCGTGCTCGCGGTCACATCATGTGTGAAGCTGCTGGATTTGTTGGTGTTTCGCGGTGGACTGTATAACGTGTGTACAGGCAGTGCTGTAACACACGTGGTCATGAAACACGACGTTAGAAGTGTAGTAGGGAGAAGACCCTGACCGCGGGGGACAGGAGAAGCGTTACGCGGCTTGTGGTTCAAAAGCGCTTCCAAAGTTGTCAGAAACCACTGCAGGCAGTGAATGAAAGTCTACCCCCACGCGTTGTAGCGAGAGTTCATTGCGACGGGAACTGCGTGCAGTGAACATTTCGAGTCGGTCACCTCGCAAGAGGCCATTGCTCACACAGACACGCAAAGCTGCTCGTCATCAGTGGGCTGGAATCGTCGAATGTAGGGAAACGCTGACTGATGGAACGTATGACGTTTGTAACAGTACGCAAGTGGTCGTCGTTGAGTGAGTCGAAGGCCAAATCAAGCATTTCATTCTGAATAGCTGCAGGGACAGATTCAGGTACGCCTGCGATGTTTTGGAAGGTGTTTTCTATCGTGAATTGGGCCCACTCACTAAGGTGACAACTACACTCCTGGAAATTGAAATAAGAACACCGTGAATTCATTGTCCCAGGAAGGGGAAACTTTATTGACACATTCCTGGGGTCAGATACATCACATGATCACACTGACAGAGCCACAGGCACATAGACACAGGCAACAGAGCATGCACAATGTCGGCACTAGTACAGTGTATATCCACCTTTCGCAGCAATGCAGGCTGCTATTCTCCCATGGAGACGATCGTAGAGATGCTGGATGTAGTCCTGTGGAACGGTTGCCATGCCATTTCCACCTGGCGCCTCAGTTGGACCAGCGTTCGTGCTCGACGTGCAGACCGCGTGAGACGACGCTTTATCCAGTCCTAAACATGCTCAATGGGGGACAGATCCGGAGATCTTGCTGGCCAGGGTAGTTGACTTACACATTCTAGAGCACGTTGGGTGGCACGGGATACATGTGGACGTACATTGTCCTGTTGGAACAGCAAGTTCCCTTGCCGGTCTAGGAATGGTAGAACGATGGGTTCGATGACGGTTTGGATGTACCGTGCACTATTTAGTGTCCCCTCGACGATCACCAGAAGTGTACGGCCAGTGTAGGAGATCGCTCCCCACACCATGATGCCGGGTGTTGGCCCTGTGTGCCTCGGTCGTATGCAGTCCTGATTGTGGCGCTCACCTGCACGGCGCCAAACACGCATACGACCATCATTGGCACCAAGGCAGAAGCGACTCTCATCGCTGAAGACGACACGTCTCCATTCGTCCCTCCATTCATGCCTTTCGGGACACCACTGGAGGCGGGCTGCACGATGTTGGGGCGTGAGCGGAAGACGGCCTAACGGTGTGCGGGACCGTAGCCCAGCTTCATGGAGACGGTTGCGAATGGTCCTCGCCGATACCCCAGGAGCAACAGTGTCCCTAATTTGCAGGGAAGTGGCGGTGCGGTCCCCTACGGCACTGCGTAGGATCCTACGGTCTTGGCGTGCATCCGTGCGTCGCTGCGGTCCGGTCCCAGGTCGACGGGCACGTGCACCTTCCGCCGACCACTGGCGACAACATCGATGTACTGTGGAGACCTCACGCCCCACGTGTTGAGCAATTCGGCGGTACGTCCACCCGGCCTCCCGCATGCCCACTATACGCCCTCGCTCAAAGTCCGTCAACTGCACATACGGTTCACGTCCACGCTGTCGCGGCATGCTACCAGTGTTAAAGACTGCGATGGAGCTCCGTATGCCACGGAAAACTGGCTGACACCGACTGCGGCGGTGCACAAATGCTGCGCAGCTAGCGCCATTCGACGGCCAACACCGCGGTTCCTGGTGTGTCCGCTGTGCCGTGCGTGTGATCATTGCTTGTACAGCCCTCTCGCAGTGTCCGGAGCAAGTGTGGTGGGTCTGACACACCGGTGTCAATGTGTTCTTTTTTCCATTTCCAGGTGTGTAACAAGAACCACCATGTTTATTTAAACACTGCGAATGATCTGGTGTAGCCTTTCACTCAACATGTGCGAGATGAGTACGCTATTTCTACCTCTGTTTTTCAAGACTACAACAGAGTTCGTCGGACTGGACCTAGCCACGGATGGCGACGCTACCCCCGTCGGAGATTAGAGTCCTCCCTCGGGCATGGGTGTGTGTTGTCCTTAGCGTAAATTAGTTTAAGTCAGATTAAGTAGTGTGTAAACCTAGGGACCGACGACCTCAGTAGTTTGGTCCCATAGGTACTTACCACCACTACCACTGAAAGAAAATGTGAATGTTTTCTGAACACTCCCCCACCCTATTAGATCTCGACTGGCCTGCAGATCCACCATGCTTAAACTCCATAGAAGACCTGTGGGGCATGGTGGACAGCAGGTAAAACGCTCCACATAAGCATCCCCGCAATTTGGTGAAACTGCGGTATCAGATCTTTAGCGTGTGGCTTAACATAGGTGCGATGTACGTGCAAAACCTTGTCGACTCACTTTCCGAGTCCAGGAGCGGAGTTACTCGCTATTAGATGATGCTCATAATGATTTCTCTGGGGCTGACTAATTTCTTGTCCGCCGAGCTTATGAAAGAATGAACAGAAAACAATGTGTCTTTCTAAAATTACATAAATGTGTAACAAATTATTTTCATATGCGTCTATATTCCAAGTGATTAGGGTTTACAACTGATGGATTTCAAGGTTTGGACTCGTTTCACGAGATTGGTCGGTGGGAGGGGTGGGGAGGGAGGGGGGGGGGGGAAGAAGACTTTAAATGCCTTGTTAGTTGCATATTCCATAGTTCATTTTAACAGTTCTTTTATCGAAACAATGTGTGGCGAGTCTGTTTACATTATATATATGCATTATTAGACTCATCATTAAAGTTCACTCTATTTTTTTCTCCTAGTCAAGCAACTGCATTTAAAACCTTGGGATTTTTTTTACAAGCTACCACTTTTTAAATGAAAATGCGTCAGTGCTATAGAAGGTGTTGTCCACGAGTAAGACTTAGATTTAAAACTTGCTTTTGTGCTACTTGGAATACATTTTATGTTGTTTGCCTGATTCATGAAAAAATTTTGTTGCTGCGTGTTTAACTCATTTCTGGGCCACTGACAACTTTGATAATTGGTAACAAAGACGAGTTATGGGTGAAATGTTCGTGTTCTTCTTACTGAGCCAAATTAATAGTAAAAAACTCGAGCTTCCGCGTCTACCTGTCCAAGGAGGATTTTTTCGTTTTTATAGGATTGTGGAAAGAAGACTGCGAAACTCTTAGAGCCTGGTTCGTAGCGAGTAATTTCATTCCCGTCATCGTCAGCCATTTGACATTAGCGATGATTGCGATGATAAGGATGATGATGACGGTGATGATGACCCACCCCAGTAACACCGAGTGAAAATAATAACATTAAAGACTGATAACCTGCTTTAAGTGTTGACTTGTGGTAGACTCCTATTCATTGGTGGGATACTACGAAAATCCAAGCAGTAGACAAGAGAGACCTTACAAGAAACTCAGGTGATACATCCTAGAATACTGCTAACGTGAGTTTGACTCATATCAGACACGACTAACGGGGGGATATGAAACGTATACAAAGAAAAGCAGAATGTTTGTTAAGTCTACTGGAGAACCTCACTGAAAGTGCTTTAAAACCTTAAAGATAGAAAGCAACCATATTGCAAAATCCTGCTTACAAAATTTCGAGAAACACTCTTCTGTTCAGCCACCGACATATCGCCCCGGTAGCGACCGCGGAGTCAAGGTTAGGCTTCCTGACATTGAGCCTCGTTTACTGATGTTGCAAACGAAACGTTGATTTGGGAAATCATATCGCTTAAAATAAATGGGCAAATCATTTACGATCATTGGTGTACGGCCTATGGGACGCTAATAACTTCAGGGACAGTATTTTCCATAGTTTTTTTCTGTGAATGGGTAGTTAGCAATGTTCCATTCATAAGCGGATAAGCCATAAGGCGCTGCAGTCATGGACTGTGCGGCTGATCCCGGCGGAGGTTCGAGTCCTCCCTCGGGCATGGGTGTGTGTCTTTGTTCTTACGATAAGTTAGGTTAAGTAGTGTGCTTAAGGACTGATGACCTCAGCACTTAAGTCCCATAAGATTTCACACACACCTAAATACAATTTTCCTGTTTTTTTTATATAAAAGCGGCAATGAGGAAAAAACAAAACAGCCCAATGTGGCGTGTACAATTTTTGTTTGAATGTATACATAAGGAGGAGGAATCTGTGCGGGAGAAACAATTTGTCTAATGCTTCACATATCCTCCTGTCGTAGATGAAACTGTCTGCGGAGAGGGAATCGAAAATCCAAATTTTCAGAACAAAGAATTTTGTATGTGCAATCAGTTTTAACAGAAAACATGCACATTACCGCTTTAAAAAATTATGGCCTACGTGAGTCGGAATGTTCATTAGCGTATCAGAGAAAAATTTGAAGTAAATCGATCAAATACTTCTCAGATCTTCGGTAACATCATTTCTTCTTTCTATATCAAATATATATTTATATGTTATATAGAGGGTGTAAACGGTATAAGGCGCCAAAATTATACAGATGGTACATCTCGGTGTGCTTGACAAAAAAGTCTAATAACATTTTCTTGTATCATGTACTTTATTTTTGTATTATTAAAACCTAATGTTCGTAGGATAGATAGTATACGCATTTCTATTTACGTAGTCAACTGACAGTACACGGCGTACCGAGCTTATTGCCTACAATGATGGGTGACGGGGCAGCCAGAGAAAGGCAACGAGCCGACCAGAGGATTGAAATCATTAGACGTGTACAACGACGTGGTGTGATAATCAGGTGGTACCGAAAAAAGGAATGTGAACGGTTTTTTCGTTGTCAAGACTGTGTAATTCGCTTTACGTGAATTGAATACAACCAGTGTGTTTCTCAACAAGTCGATAACGAAGGTCGTAGTAGTAATGACAAGCTAATATCAAACACAATGTATTTACATTAGTACAAATTCAATCAATCACCAAGTAGATAGTTGTGCATTAATTACAATCAACTGTTTCACCTTTTTACGGCAAGACGTAACGAGTACTAAATTCACATTATTTTCCTTCTGTAAAACAACATCGTAACGAAAAGGAAACCCATTACTTAGTTTCCTCTTACATCAATACTACAATAAATGTTCGAAATGACCACCATTCGCTTCTACACATGCTTCATTACGGCGAACCCAGTTTCGTCGCACTCGTTCACACACATGCACATTGGCCTTTATGGTATTGGCAGCATCTAAAATTTTCTGCGGCAGTTCGTCCACGTCATTTATTGGCTCACCATAAACAAGTTCCTTCATATGGCCCCAAAAGTAAAAATCCAGTGTATTTAAATCAGGGCTGCCTGCTGGCCATCGACGTGGACCCGAACGCCCGATCCATCGTCCTAGAAATCAAATGGCTCTGAGCACTATGCGACTTAACTTCTGAAGTCATCAGTCACCTAGAACTTAGAACTAATTAAATCTAACTAACCTAAAGACATCATAAACATCCATGCCCGTGGCAGGGTTCGAACCTGCGACCGTAGCGGTCGCTCGGTTCCAGACTGTAGCGCCTAGAACCGCACGGCCACTCCGGCCGGCACGTGGAAATCGACTATCCAAAAATCTGCGTACTCTGTGACCAATGTGGGGTGGAGCACCATCGTGGAGGAACCACATGTTATGACGTATGCCTAACGGTATGTCTTCTAATAACGTTGGTAGCAATGTTTCCTCTAGAAACGTTCGGTAATAGTTACAGACAAACGTGTAGGTAAAGCATAGGGCCCAATAATGTAATTATCGGGCATACCCGCCCAAACATTTACGGAAAATCGTCGCTGAAAATGTGTTGCCACTACGTGGCGAGGATTGTGTACACTCCACGTGTGCATGTTATGGAAATTAGTTACTCCGTCGCGAGTGAAACACGCTTCATCTGTGACGAGTATTTTGTTGACAAAATCATGCTGCGCACTGTGTAACATAGACCACTCTGAGAATTCACGTCGTGGAGGGAAATCTTGCTCTTCCAATGCTTGTAAGCGTTGAATGTGGTAAGGGCGCAGGCGCTCCTCTTGCAAAGTGCGATGAACGACAGTGTGCGATATACCCACGTGGCGGGCGATGCTCCTAGTACTCTGAGAAGGATCCTCCTGGATGCGGTCTAGAATTTTTTCCTCAGCTTCCAATGTATGATCGGCGCGTTATGGGCCTCTGCCTTCTGCGCGGTCGCGGTGCAGTAAAGAGCCAGTAGCTCTCAATCTAAGCAAATCAAATACGTACTCGTCACTTATATTCTGTCATAATGTAACAAAAACGGGAAGCCTATCAGAACAGGAGATCCGTTTCGTATACGGACGAAAATTTACAAAGGTGCAGATAACTACTGTAGTTTATTAAGATGTAAATGCATAATCGCATACAAGTAGAGAATTACAATGACGCAACCCTTTGGCGCACAGCGTAAAATGTCTTTCCTGCAGGAAGTCGTCGTTGTGGGAAGCGTTCTCGATAAATTCGTACAGCTGCCCTCGCAACACCTTTTGCCACGCCATAAATTAAATGCATATCGCGTAGTTCAGCTATAGTAAATCTCCTTTCCATCCTAACAGTTAACAGAGTTACAATAACATCTGCACAGGTTGCTCGCCTACTGTCGTCGCTCGGTGTATTACAATGACGCAGCCACTCAGGCCTCAGTTGCCTATATGTTTACGATTTACGCTCGCGATGTCAATATGCGCAGCGGGCAATAACAGCAACCGATTGCTTACGTACGTGCACGGCCAGTATCTACTTTTCCAAAACCATTATCTTGAGACGAACTGTTTTTATCTGGGACAACCGTAGAAAATACGCAAACATGTTTCTACACTTTTTTGTCAAGCATTGCGAGATGTGCCATCTGTATAATTTTGGCACCTTATACAGTTTACACCCTGTGTATTAAAAATATTTAGCTGATGTCCATCCGAATGCTAGAGATCAGTGTAGTCCGCAGCTCGTGGTCGTGCGGTAGCGTTCTCGCTTCCCACGCCCGGGTTCCCCGGTTCGACTCCCGGCGGCGTCAGGGATTTTCTCTACCTCGTGATGAATGGGTGTTGTGTGCTGTCCTTAGGTTAGTTAGGTTTAAGTAGTTCTAAGTTCTAGGGGACTGATGACCACAGTTGTTAAGTTCCATAGTGCTCAGAGCCATTTGAACATTCTCGAGAACAGTGTAAAAATTTGCAGTAAATTGGACAAGAACTTTCGAAGATTTTCGGTAACAACGACTTGTCTTTATATAGTAATATTGCTTATTGTGCCTAGTTTAAAAAAGAATTTGTACTATATCTGAAGTTGGGCGGAATTCTGTTTACTTCTGGTATTATTAGCTTGAAGATATTTGAAGCGGATTCATGTTATGATAGGTGACTGTTGATGAAAATATATTTAAAAATAATCCCACGCTCACAATCCCAACCAAACCACATTCCGTCTACTACTGTCGGCTACTACTAAGTGGTGGTTTTGATTCTGTGTTTAACGTTTGACAGTGCCACTATGGCTCCTGTACATTAGGACATGTTTTTATAAAACAGTTCTGAAGATGGTCATTATAGACCGAAACCGGTAGTCCGCTGACACAAAAGTTTGTGCCAACAGACTTGAAGTAAAGGAAATTTATAATCCAGAACAGCAGAGAGAGGGAGGGAGGGAGGGAGGGAGGAAGAGGCGCACAGCTTCGCGAGCACTCAATCTGCGGGCCCAGCAATTGTCGAGCCGATGTCGGCTGGAGCCAGTATTACCTCGCGGGACTGGAGCAATCGCAGCCGGCTGAGCTGTTTGCTCGCGCATTACAGGCCTTCCACGGCCGGCTGCGCCCGCGCTCTGCCAGCAAAGTGCCCAGAGGGCGTATCGCACAGCAACCGCTAACTCGGCCGCATCAGCAGAAGAGCTCGCCAACTCCCCCCGGCCGGCTCATTAATTAGAACAGGCTGCTTACTGCGTGCACGGCCGCCGGGACGAGTCGGGTCAGCACTGCTACGGGGCAGCGTCGCGCACTCCGCCAAGTTACGCGGCCTAGTTTTATGTCCAGTTGCCGCCTCTACTTATCGCGCAGCGTCTAATTATCCCACAGTGCACCGCACAAAGCAGCGGGCGGTTCGCTGCCCGCAGCAAAACTCCTCCCCCTAGCGCTCGAGACAAGAGGGGGTGCCCCTTATGGTCACTCAACGCTGGGCAGCCTAGCTGCAACAACTGTAGTTCCACAGAAAGTCGTAATGTGCTTCTGTTTCCTTCCCTACAATTAAACTTTGTCTACTGACACTCCGTATAATTTCAGTGCAGATACAGCAACGAAGTCACTCGCAGGAGACAGCCTCTCCAATTGAAGACTTCCCTCAAAAAGGTGTATATCACCGTTTCGTAATTTTCCAGGCAGTAAAAATAACTTGGTTTTCGTTTGGTACTACTTACTAATGGAGTGTAGTATTAGAGCTCCTTTCATCCGTCTAAATTTCCAGTTGTTGCAACGTGTTTCGGCGATATGTTACACCACCTTCAGGATCCCTGACTGACGTGTAGGATGATTCCCACTTCTGGTCCAGTCAAAGTAAGGACTAGCATTTGCTGAGTGCTATCCGTACATTTCTACCTGACGCGGCGATCCCTTGGGCGACTACTACACAAACATTCAAACCAAAACCAAACCGATCAAAGATGAAAATCAGGGACGATATATATAGATAGGGTGAGTCACTAACTATTGCCATCAAGAATAGCTCCGAAAGTGTTACAGGAGCTGAAAAGTTTGTAGGAAAATAGTTACATGGGACAACGGGGGCCATAATATGTCGTTTCTTTGGTGCTAGATGGGGTCGCTTCACGTGCGCTATCGTCCCGTAGCGCTGTTGTTGCTGGAAGGCAAGACGTCAGAAGTTGGTACCCGTCTTCTCTGTTGATGTTGGCCGGTCGCTTGGCTATTTCTAATGCTTCTGTAATCTTCCTTCTGAAAGTAAGAGGCTGTTTCGCCAGTACGCATGCGCCATCAAAATCAAACTGTTTGCCGCACTAATCCTGGTGTTCTGCCACCGCTGACTTTCGTGTCTTCAAAATGGTTCAAATGGCTCTGAGCACTATGGGACTTAACTTCTGAGGCCATCAGTCCCTAGAACTTAGAACTACTTAAACCTAACCAACCTAAGAACATCACAAACATCCATGCCAGAGGCAGGATTCGGACCGGCGACCGTAGCGGTCGCGCGGTTCCAGACTGTAGCGCCTACAACCGCTCGGCCACTCCGGCAGGCTCACAGCTGCAGTCTGGTTTTCCATTCGCCGGTTACCACCAATCACAAGCAGTGATGCAAACACCAATCCGTGAATTAAAAGAAATAATAAAAACACCAATGAAGACATGTAATATCCCTCACCTTCATCCTGAACAGCCTGTCAGAATTAGATAACAGCCATGTCTGCAGGTATACAGGGTGTTACAAATAGGTACGGCCAAACTTTCAGGAAACATTCCTCATGCACATATAAAGAAAAGATGATATGGACATGTGTCCGGAAACGCTTAACTTCCATGTTACAGCTCATTTTAGTTCCGTCAGTATGTACTGTACTTCTTCGATTCACCGGTATGATTTCATACGGGATACTCCACCTGTGCTGCTAGAACATGTGCCTTTAGAAGTACAACACAACATGTGGTTCATGCACGATGGAGCTCCTCCACATTTCAGTCGAAGTGTTCGTACGCTTCTCAACAACAGATTCGGTGAAAGATGGATTGGTAGAGGCCGACCAATTTCGTGGCCTCCACGCTCTCCTCACCTCAACCCTCTTGACTTTCATTTATGGGGGCATTTGAAAGCTCTTGTCTACGCAACCCCGGTACCAAATGTAGAGACTCTTCGTGCTAGTATTGTGGACGGCTGTGGTACAATACGCCATTCTCCAGGGCTGCATGAGCGCATCAGGGATTCCATGCGACGGAGGGTGGATGCATGTATCCTCGCTAACGGAGGACATTTTGATCATTTCCTGTAAGAAAGAGTTTGAAGTCACGCTGGTACATTCTGTTGCTGTGTGTTTCCATTCCATGATTAATGTGATTTGAAGAGAAGTAATAAAATGAGCTCTAACATGGAAAGTAAGCGTTTTCGGACACATTTCCACATAACATATTTTCTTTGTGTGTGAGGAATGATTCCTGAAAGTTTGGCCGTACCTTTTTGTAACACCCTGTATGAGGAACAAAGTTTTCTCATTAGGCAGTAAACAAATACACCCTGAAGAAGGTCGTTTACAACTGGGGCCGACTCGTCGGTAGTGTTATGTACATTGAGAATGCAACAGCGCTGCCAGCTATCGGAGTTTTTTTGCGGAATGTACCGTTGGACCCTTCTAGCAACCAAATGCCTTGGCAGCTACTGTAGACAGGCTCCGCCAGTCAGATACCGGCGGCCACGGTTCGTTTCCCGGATGCCACCTTTCCCTTAACCTACTGCTGCTGCTGGGGCAGGACGCCAGCACGCGCTACCTGAGGCGTAGCTGCGGCAGCCTGCGTCACCAGCGACTGTCGCAGCTGCGCCGGCAGCAGGAAATGCCTACCTTGCAAGATCACTCTCCTCACAGGCGGCGCTGACAGTGCCTGCCGCAGGCGAGGGTACGTCATCTCATCTGCTGCAGAGGACCGCGGATTCTACGTCTGTGCCCCTGCCTCTTGGGTGGTCATCGAATCGCCATTGTACACCACATTATGACCACCGACCTACTATCGATATAAACTCGTCTAGTGCTATGACTTCAACATGTGGCGAAATCAAGGTGAAACCACGTCCTGATGTCGTCCTGGGCGGCCACTGGTCATTACAGATGCCAGACGTCGTAGGCTGAGCAGACTGGTGAAACAGGACAGGCGGCGAAGTGGGGAGGATCTAACAGACTTTAATGAGGTGCAGAGTATAAATGTGTCTGAAAACTCCTAACGACGGGCCTCCACAGACGATGACCCTTGCTTGTTCTCATGTTACCATCGTATGACTATCGACACTGGATGCTACTGCAGTGAGAGAGAGTTGTATAGTCTGATGAATCCCGGTATCTTCTTCATCATACCGATAGGAGCGCTCGAAGCTTCCGTCTTCCAGGGGGACAGATCCTTGACATCTACACGGGCGAGACGGAGACAAGCTGGCTGCGTCTCCCTTATGTTCTGGGAAAGGCACCATGACGGCCAATTAGTATCGTATACTGGTTGCAGGCCACCTACACTCGTTCGTGACGACCATGTTTCCCGAGGGCAGTGGCATTTTTCAGCAAGATAATGCGCCATGTCAGAAGGCTAGCAGTGTGATGGACTGGTTGGAGGAACACAGTGGCACGGTCCAGTTGATATGCTGGCCCCCAATCTCCGAGCACTGAACCCGTTCTAACACATCGGGGAGGTGATTCAACGTGACGTGATAAGTCACCGGACCCCTCCCCGGAATTTTGGGGAATGAAGTGATTTGTGCACGCAGATGTGCTGCCACCTCCCTCCAGAGACGTACCAAGACCTTGCCATGACACGTCGCCGCTGTTATTCGTGCCAGAGATGGACATACCGGCTGCTACTTAGGTGGTCATAATGTTCTGGCTGATCAGTGTAGTAGTTCCAATCTGAGTGTTGCTACATTTGTTACTGCTTTCCACTAGAGAACACTGACCCTCCAGTACACTAACGATACGGTTATACGTTCTACGCTTGCCAGATCTTCCGGCTGGCTTCTCGATTTTGCGACCTACTTCCGAATCCACAAAACTGTTTTTACGTTCGGCATTATAAAAAAAAAGCATCCATTGCTGCTTTCCAGAGGTCTGCTCCTTGCCAGGAAGTTTAAGAAATTTCTTTCGAAAAAGGTACGGGTGAAAAACCGCCTTCACGGGAAACTCAGCCCTTCAGCGAGCCTAGTAGCTTCCGACCACATACTACATCCGATGAACCACAGAAAACCCAACACGTCAGTTGCAGGCTGAAAAGCCACGTTCCAAAGGAGTATCAGAAACTGGTTCTTGTGTCCATAACACCCAAGAGGTCCGCCCGTCCTTGTGTATAAGGCATATTACGTTACATATTTGGGGAAATCATACACACAGGTCAAAAGTATCAAAATGTTGGACAGTTTGAAATAAGTCAGTGCTAAGTCTGTGACAATTTTAGAAAGTTCCTTGCTATAATCAATATACCAAGACGTGTCTGTTCTGTGACACGTGCACGTCACAAGTGTGTGTGTGTGTTTGTGTGTTTGTGTGATTATTCGAGCTCTTTGCTCAGATTTTTTAAAATGTACTTACTGCTGCTTTTACCACTCGGAGAAATTAATTTCATTAGGGTTTAGAGTTACTTATCAGTTCTGAACTTATTACGAGTGAACTTCGTTACCAGTCAAGAAATCACTGGAATTACCGAAGCAAAACGCAGCTGCCTCGCTGAACTCATAAAGTCAACTGCATAAAATCTCTTTCTTTTCTAAATGTTCTGGAGCAGATGAAAGAGGCAAAGTTTAAACGACAGCAGAAAAATCAACAGTAGCGACGACCAAGGAAAAATCTTGATATCTAATTTCCTGTATGCCAACCATCGTTAAAACAAAAACGAAATGGAGGTGAGTATTTAGGCAGGCATCTTTATCTTATTAAGTCTTCTGTTTTTTAAATGAAAGTTTTTACAACTTTGCTAGTGTCTGCTCTGATTCCTGTATACAATAATTTGTTCACTTTTTCGCAGTAAGGACATGCATCCGACAGTGTCAACAGTCGCCTAATTATTACAAACAGTCTTCCCACAGTTGATAATTACGATAAGACGTACATACGCGGACATCAGTAAAATATTACGTTTTCACTGGGAACCAAAAGTAAAATGTTAACCCGCTCTTTGTAACCATTGCGATAGTTACACTCGTCTCGCTGCTTTTGTTCCAATGTCAACAGATCGCCCTTCTATCGACTAGTAGTATAATTTTGCGAATCTCATCAGTATATATTACATAAAAAAGAAACAAACTAAAGGAATACAAGCTGAATAGGTTACAACCGTAATGAAGGTCTTATTAAAACCAGAAGCGTTTCACTTTATTCTAAAGATTCTACGCTGGTCACTTGAATTGTATGGTTTTCTTTCTTTTACAATTTTGTTTGTTAGGAGACGTCTAATTATTACTGCAAACAGTTCCAATTCTTATTATTACTCACTGCTTTGTTGTGTTTTCTTGTTTTTTTTTTGTTTTGACTTCATTTTTCGTTTCCTCCACGTGTATGTTTTTAGATTTTAGCTCATACGACTTTTATTGTACAAAATATATTCCCGCTTCTGTGTTGAGAAGAACCAGTCTCATCTCGACATTTCGTTTCTTTTGCTTTGGTATCGCGGGATGTTTTCGTCGTTTATGAGTTTTGGTAATGGTGGCAGCGCCTTCTGTCGCTCTGTGAGAGTGTTTTTTGTATGTCAGCAAATTATGATTCGGATTACATTTCATCATATCATTCTGCCAATTTATTTCTTGGTGCTTATATTGCTGTATTTAAATTCTTTGTTGATATTGGATATACACAGATATTTACATCTGCGGTTTTCCCACACCTACTGGATTTTCATTCTCATCAGAGAAAAGTGAACTAAAAAGACTCCATTTTTCTCGACCACGCCATGAAGACCCAACAGTACTGACCAGTCGCCGAGGTATTCTCAGCCAACAGACGTCACTGGAGGCGGATATGGAGGGGCATGTGGTCGCCACACAGCTCTCCCTGCCGTATGTCAGTTTACGAGACCGGATCAGTAAGCTACTGTAAGTTCAAATGTGTGTGAAATCTTATGGGACTTAAATGCTAAGGTCATGAGCGCCTAAGCTTACACACTGCTTAACCTAAATAATCCTAAGGACAAACACACACACCCATGCTCGAGGGAGGACTCGAACCTCTGCCGGGACCAGCCGCACAGTCCATGACTGCAGCGACTAAGACCGCTCGGCTAATCACGCGCGGCTGAGCTACTGTAAGTATTATTTTTTAAGTGCCGACTTGAACGTATCCTCTTGTTTCTTGCTCCATTTCGTCAGCACTCTGTATCCCTGTCTTTCATGTAGATCATGCTCTACATCGTTAATACATTTCATCCGAAGTTCCTAATTTGTTGTTCCGTACTTCTCTCGACGCTCTTTGCAGACGATCAAGATTTAAGTTACGACGGAAGATGAAATATAACGCGGGATGTAGTTGTTTGTGAAAGTAGCAAATGAGTGTACTTTAGATATGTGCGCATCAACAACTAAAGTTAGAGGATATTATTCGTGGAGCAATTTATCAAATTTATGTATTTCGAATGTGATATTACTTACATAATCTTTGATTATGTGAATAGGAAGCTACAAAAAGACCCATTGTCCAAGTGACATAACCAAAAAAAACTTGAGGACAACAAAAAAGATACATTGTTTGAACTACGTAAAAACCTGCAGTAGCACATTAGGGTTGTACGAATGTGAATATGGGATCCTTGCTTTGCTGTACATGAAATGGACAAACATTGCAGAGAAAATATTCCTGTGAATAGTAGCTAGCTGTACTTTATTTGGTATTAATCTGAATGCAATTCAGAGACATCTGTGTCTACGTCAACACTTTCCAAGCCACACGACAGTGGAGGGTACTTCTGGTACCACTAACTGAGCCACCTCCCCTGTTCCACTCGCGAATGACGCGCAGGAATAATGATTTCCGGTGAGCCTCTTTTATTATATCTAAATTCTCTGATTTTCCCGTCGTAGTAAGAGCACGTAACAGGAACGGATGAAATCAGAACGCCAAAGTCACAGGAGAAGTACGAAATAAAACAAGGAAAGAGGTCAAAGAAAAGACGAAAAAAAGCCAAATACACTACTGCCTATTAAAATTGTCACACCGAGAAGAAATGCAGATGATAAACGGATATTGATTGGACAAATATAGTACACTAGAACTGACATGTGACTACAGATCCACGCAATTTGGGTGCATAGATCATCAGAAATTAGTACCCAGAACAACCACCTCTGGCCGTAACAACGAACTTGATACGCCTGAGCATCGAGTCAAACAGCGCTTGGATGGCGTGTACAGGTACAGCTGCCCATGCAGCTTCAACACGATACCACAGTTCATCAAGAGTAGTGACTGGCGTATTGTGATGAGCCAGTTGCTCGGACACCATTGACCAGACGTTTCCAGTTGGTGAGACATCTGGAGAATGTGCTGGCCAGGGCAGCAGTTGAACATTTTCTGTATCCAGAAAAGCCCGTACAGGACCTGCAACATGCGGTCGTGCATTATCCTGCTGAAATGTAGGGTTTCGCAGGGATCGAATAAGGGTAGAGCCTCGGGTCGTAACACATCTGAAATGTAACCTCCACTGTTCAAAGTGCCGTCGATGCGGACAAGAGGTGACCGAGACGTGTAACCAATGGCACCCCATACCATCGCGCCGGGTGATACGCCAGTATGGCCATGACGAATACACGCTTCCAATGGGAGGACACCGCGATGTCGCCAAACACGGATGCGACCATCATGATGCTGTAAACGGAACCTGGATCCAATCGACAAAATGACGTTTTGCCATTTGTGCACCCAGGTCCGTCGTTGAGTACTCTGCTCCTGTCTGTGATGCAGCGGTAAGGGCAACCGCAGCCATGGTCTCCGAACTGATAGTCCACGTTGCTGCAAACGTCGTCGAACTGTTCGTGCAGATGGTTGTCGTCTTGCAAACGGCCGCATCCGTTGACTCAGGGACCGACACGCGGCTGGACGATCTGTTACAGCCATGCGGATAAGATGCCTGTCATCTCGACTGCTGGTGATACGGGGCCATTGGGATCCAGCACGGCGTTCTGTATTACCGTCCTGAACCCACCGATTCTATATTCTGCTAACAGTCATTGGATCTCTGGACACTCATTGGATCTCGCGATTCTCGTGATACGAGAAACTGCAATCGCTATTGGCTACAATCCGATTTTTATCAAAGTCGGAAACGTGATGGTACGCATTTCTCCTCCTTACACGAGGCATCACAACAACGTTTCACCAGGCAACGCCGGTCAACTGCTGTTTTTGTATGAGAAATCGGTTGGAAACTTTCCTCATGTCAGCACGTTGCAGGTGTCGTCACCGGCGCCAACCTTGTGCGAATGCTCTGAAGAGGTAATCATTTGCATATCACAGTATCTTCTTCCTGTCAGTTAAATTTGGTGTCTGTAGCACGTCATCTTCGTGATGTAGCAATTTTATGGCCAGTAGTGTATATGAGAGCGGAAGAAACCACATATGGTGTATTCTTTGTTGTTGTTGTTGTTGTTGTTGTTGATGATGATGATGATGATGATGATGATGATGATGATGATGACGAGGTAAGATGTGTCTCAGTGCAAATTATCAGATGCCCAAATTTTAATACGCGTAATTTTTCGAATTGCTGTAAAGTAGTCAATCAGATACGGTGTATGCACGGTTACCACGTATATCCAATCCTTTTAGAAATGTCAACAGGAAAGGCGATTTAATACGGAAGACAAGCTATGGGAATGGTCTCCCGTGCTCCACCTTTCGGAGGGGTTTAGATTCCCCTCTGTGGAAAACGGCTTCGCTTCGTTTCGCCCCGCGCGGAGTGTTTTCGCAAGCTCTAAGAGCTACAGCGAGCTGTTGCTTCGCTATCTCTGTCTGTTCTTTCCTCTCCCCTTCTCGACCGCTTGCTCTTTCACTGCGTGCCCTGGAGCGTGCACAGGTTTCTCGTTTTGCGGCCTGCAGAGAATTAACGAAGTCCGCCCCGGCACGGAGGACCGCAGAAACAAAAGCGAGGCGAGTCGGTGGCGCGCCGCGCCTGCGCTCCGGCGACCTGTCCTGGAGAAGCGGCCGCCGGCCGCCACGTTGCGCCCCGTGCGCAGAGCGGTCGCTTAATTAACGACCGGCGGCGCTTCACGCTCGGTGGCGTAGTTCGCTGACCGACCAGGTGTGACGCTGCGGGAAGAGTACCTAAATCGCAGCCCCTAAGCAGCACAGGCTTCCCAGAAACTAGAACCGAAACCTCACAGGCAATAAAGCCCAGTAGCACAGTAGGCTACGTCTACATCTACATGTGCATGGACTCTGCAAATGACATTTAAGTGCCTGGCCGAGGCTTCATCGAACTACCTTCACAATTCTACAGGGTGTCTCAAAAGGTAAGGCCAAACTTTCAGGAAACATTCTTCACACACTAATAAAGAAAAGATGTTATATGGACATGTGTCCGGAAACGCTTAATTTCCATGTTAGAATTCATTTTAGTTTCGTCAGTATGTACTGTACTTCCTCGATTCACCGCCAGTTGGCCCAATTGAAGGAAGATAATGTTGACTTCGGTGCTTGTGTTGACATGCGACTGTACTAGCATCAAGCACATCAGTACGTAGCATTAACAGGTCAGCGTTCATCATGAACGTGGTTTTGCAGTCAGTGCAATGTTTACAAATGCGGAGTTGGCAGATGCCCATTTGATGTGGGGACTAGCACGGGGCAATAGCCGTGGCGCGGTACGTTTGTATCGAGACAGATTTCCAGAACGAAGGTGTCCCGACAGGAAGACGTTCGAAGCAATTGATCGGCGTCTTAGGGAGGACGGAACATTCCAGCCTATGACTCGCGACTGGGGAAGACCTAGAACGACGAGGACACCTGCAATGGACGAGGCAACTCTTCGTGCAGTTGACGATAACCCAAATGTCAGCGTCAGAGAAGTTGCTGCTGTACAAGGTAACGTTGACCACGTCACTGTATGGAGAGTGCTACGGGAGAACCTGTTGTTTCCGTACCATGCACAGCGTGTGCAGGCACTATCAGCAGCTGATTGGCCTTCACGGGTACACTTCTGGGAATGGTTCATCCAACGTGTCAATCCTCATTTCAGTGCAAATGTTCTCTTTACGGATGAGGATTCATTGCAACGTGATCAAATTGTAAATTTTCACAATCAACATGTGTCGGCTGACAAGAATCCGCACGCAGTTGTGCAATCACGGCATCAACACAGATTTTCTGTGAACGTTTGGGCAGGCATTGTTGGTGAGGTCTCGATTGGGCCCCATGTTCTTCCACCTACGCTCAATGGAACACGTTATCATGATTTCATACGGGATACTTTGCTGCCAGAACATGTGCCTTTACAAGTACGACACAACATGTGGTTCATGCACGATGGACCTCGTGCACATTTCAGTCGAAGTGTTCGTACGCTTCTCAACAACAGATTCGGTGAGCGACGGATTGGTAGAGGCGGACCAATTCCATGGCCTCCACGCTCTCCAAACCTCAAGCCTCTTGACTTTCATTTATGGGGGCATTTGAAACCTCTAGTCTACGCAACCCCGGTACCAAATGTAGAGACTCTTCGTGATCGTATTGTGGACGGCTGTGATACAATACGCCATTCTCCAGGGCTACATCAATGCATCAGGGATTCTATGCGACGGAGGGTGTATGTATGTATCCTCGCTAACGGAGGACATTTTGATCATTTCCTGTAACAAAGTGTTTGAAGTCACGCTGGTACGTTCTGTTGCTGTGTGTTTCCATTCCATTGAAGAGAAGTAATAAAATGAGCTCTTACATGGAAAGTAAGCGTTTCCGGACACATGTCCACATAACATATTTTCTTTCCTTGTGTGTGAGGAATGTTTCCTGAAAGTTTGGCCGTACCTTTTTGTAGCATCCTGTATATTATTCTAATTTCGTATAGAGCGCGGAAAGTATGAACACCTATATCTTTCCGTCCGAGCTCTCATTTCCCTTATTTTATCGTGGTGATTGTTCCTCCCAATGTAGGTCGGTGTCAATAAATTACACTACTGTCCATTACAATTGCTACACCGCGAAGATCACTTGCTACAGACGCGCAATTTAACCGACAGGAAGAACATGCTGTGGTATGCAAATGATTAGCTTTTCAGAGCATTCACACAAGGTTGGCGCCGGTGGCGAGACCTACAGCGTGCTAATATGACGAAAGTTTCCAGCCGATTTCTCATACACAAACAGCAGTTGATCGGCGTTGCCTGGTAAAACGTTGCTGTGTTGCCTCGTGTAAGGAGGATTGTAGGCTATCGCAATTGCGATTTATCGTATCGCGAGATTGCTGCACGCGTTGGTCGAGATCCAATGACTGTTACCAGAATATGGAATCGGTGGGTTCAGGAGGGTAATATGGAACGCCGTGCTGGATCCCAACGGCCTTGTATCACTAGCAATCGAGATGAGAGGCATCTTATCCGCATGGCTGTAACGGATCGTGCAGCCACGTCTCGATCCCTGAGACAACAGATGTGGACGTTTGCAAGTCAACACCCATCTGCACGAACAGTTCGACGACGTTTGCAGCAACATGGACTATCAGTTCGGAGACCATAGCTGCGGTTGCTCTTGACGCTGTATCACAGACAGGAGCGCCTGCGACGGTCTACCCAACGACGAACCTGGCTGCACGAATGACAAAACGTCATTTTTTCTGATGAATCCAGGTTGTGTTTACAGCATCATGAGGGTCGCACCCGTGTTTGACGACATCGCGGTGAAGGGTGTATTCGTCATCACCCGGCGTGATGGTGTCTACATCTACATCTATATTCTGCAAACCACTGTGAAGTGTATAGCAGAGGGTATGTCCCACTGTACTAGTGGGATTTTCTTCCCAGTCCATTAACATATGGAATGCAAGATGAATGAAAGTTTGAATGTTTCTACATGTCCTGTAATTATTCTAATATTGTCCTCATAATTCCTAGTGATCAGTGTGTAGGGGGTTGTAGTATATTTCTAGAGTTATCATTTAGAGCCAGTTCTTGAAACGTTGTTAGTAAATTTTCTTGGGATAATTTACATCGGTCTTCAAGAGTCTGCAGTTCAGTTTCTTCTGCATTTCTGTGACTCTCTCCCATGAGGAAAATAAACCTGTGACCATTCCTCTGTTAGCTTGATCTGGCACTGATCCCACATACTTGAGTAAGATTCTACAATGGGTAAGCAATCTCATTTGTAGACTGATTGCACTTACCCTATATTCTACCATTAAATGAAATCTGCCACCTGCTTTACCCATAACTAAGCCTATACAACCATTCCATTTCATATCCATACAAAGTGTTATACTGTGTTATCTGTATGAGTTGGCTGATTCCAACTGTTACATGTTGATATTATAGTCACAGGATATTAAGTTTTTTCGTTTTCTGAAGTTCACAATTTTACATTTCTGCTCATTTAAAGAAAGTTGCCAGTCTTCACACCACTTAGAAATCTTATCAAGATCTGACTGAATATTATGCAGTTCAATTCAAACTTCATTACAGATGAAACTTCCTGGCAGATTAAAACTGTGTGCCGGACCGAGACTCGAACTCGGGACCTTTGCCTTTCACGGGCAAGTGCTCTACCAACTGAGCTACCGAAGCACGACTCACGCCCGGTACTCACAGCTTTACTTCTGCCAGTATCCGTCTCCTACCATCCAAACTTTACAAAAGCTCTCCTGTGAAACTTGCAGGACTAGCACTCCTGAAAGAAACGATATTGCGGAGACATGGCTTAGCCACAGCCTGGGGGGTGTTTCCAGAATGAAACTTTCACTCTGCAGTGGAGTTGTGTGTGTGCCATTTGTTTTGCATTGACGGCACTTTGAACAGTAGACGTCATATTTCAGATGTGTTACGACCCGTAGCTCTACCCTTCATTCGATCCCTGCGGAACCCTACATTTCATCAGGATAACGCACGACTGCATGTTGCAGGTCCTGTACGGGCCTTTCTGCATACAGAAAATGTTCGCCTGCTGCCCTAGCCAGCACATTCTTCAGACCTCTCACCAACTGAAAAGCTCTCGTCAATGCTGGCCGAGTAATTGGCTTGTGACAATACGCCAGTCACTACTCTTGATGAAGTGTGGTATCGTGTTGAAGGTGCATGGGCAGCTGTCCCTGTACACGCCATGCAAGCTCTGTTTGACTCAATGCCCAGACGTATCAAGGCCGCTATTAAGCCCAGAGGTGGTTGTTCTGGGTACTGATTTCTCAGGATCTATGCACCCAAATTGCGTGAAAATGTAATCACATGTTAGTTCTAGTATATTTGTCCAATAAATACCCATTTGTCATATGTATTCTTCTTGGTGTAGCAATTTTAATGGCCAGTAGTGTATTTTCGCATTCAAAGGAAAAAGTTGGTGATTGTAATTTCGTGAGAAGATTCCGTCTCAATGAAAAACGCCTTTCTTTGAATGAGGTCCAGCCCAAATCCTGTATCATTTCTGTGAAACACTCTCCCATATTTCGCCCATATACAAAACGTGCTGCCTTTCTTTGAACTTTTTCGATGTAGTCCGTCAGTCCCGTCTGGTAATGATCCCACACCGCGCAGCAGTATTCTAAAAGAGGACGGACAAGCGTAGTGTAGGCAGTCTCCTTAGTTGGTCTGTTACATTTTCTAAGTGTCCTGCCAATAAAACCCAGTCTTTGGTTAGCCGTTCCCACAACTTTTTCAATGTGTTCCTTCCAATTTAAGTTTCTCGTAATTGTAATACCTACGTATTTAGTTGAATTTACTGCTTTTAGATTAGACTGATTTATCGTGTAACCGAAGACTATTGAGTTCCTTTAAGCAGTCATGGGATGACCCCACACTTTTCGTTATTTAGGGTCAACTGCCACTTTTCGCACCATTCAGATATTTTTTCTAAATCGTTTTGCAGATTATTTTGGTCTTCTGATGACTTTATTAGTCGATAAACGCGCAATTGACATTAAATAATTTGTGATTTCGTAGATTTTCCCGGCGTCTTACATGTTTATGCTCTTCACGGGTATGCTACACGATATATACCGAACAATATGAACATCATCTTGGATATTCGGGAATCCAGCCGGATGTTCGCGTCGTTCTCGCACGATATTTCAACAGCGTGCCTCGCTGTCTTCTTCAGGTGCTACCTGAGACTGGTCCTTGGGTTTTTTTTATTTTTTTATTTTTTTATTTTTTTTTATTTTTTTTTATTTTTTTTATTTTATTTTTTTTATACTTTTCATTCCCACACCTGAGGGGTGTTGGGCGGGCCACTTGAGAGCGTCTGGCTCTATTTGGCCTTAGCTTAACAATTTTATAGGTTTCTTTATTTTTCTTGACACTATACTTACAGCTATATCTTACATCTAATTACACATTTATATATATGTATATATATATATTTTTTTCTCTTATAGATTTACAGTTCGCATTATCCATTTTGCGGATATTGACATTTTTTGGTATTTCTTGTATGTATATATATATATAGCAATTCGGATTTTTAGTACAATTAATGATGACAATTGAGAATTAAAAATTAACAGTGAAAATTGGGAATTAAGATAAAATTATAAGATTTATGACATAGGTAGCTGTGGAACATAATAAGATTAAGATTACAATGATGATACAGGTAACAGTGAAAGGTTCATTTTGAAGGATCAGGCTTAGATCGTGTGTGTCGATCGTTGTGCAAAAGTGCTGAGTGGTGAGGTGTCCTTGCTTGCATGTTTCCGTGCAATGTGTAGCTTGCACGGGTTTGTGGGAGTTCACATTGGGTCAGGATCTGGGTCCAGTGCCAGAAGGTGCGATGGAGTTGGTGTCTCTTCTGCTATTACTAACATCTGTGCCGCAAGTTCGTGGTTGTGTATGGTGTCTGGTTGTGTTGTCAATATGTTATGTATGATTGTTCGTGGTGGATATGTGTATTTAAACTTAGGTTTGTTTTTATGTCTAGGTCTGTTTGTGAAGAGTTGTGTGAGGTCAGGGCGGCTTGTCAGTGTGCGTCTCCCATAGCGTGCGCGGAGAACGGCGAGTCTCGTCTGCAGGGGTGTGACTTTGGCTTCGTCGTAAGCTTCTTGTCTGGGGGTGGTGGGTGGGAGTCTCAGTGTGCTGCGTAAGATGCGTCTTTCCGTCTGATACAGTCTTTCTGCTTTTGCCTTCGACATACAGGCTAGGGGGGCCGCCGCATACTCGAAAAGGGGACGTACAAATGTTTGGTAGGTGGTAATAGCTGTTTTGTCGTTGCAGCCGCGGAATTTTCCCTGAACTCGTCTTATTAGGGACTGACGTTGCCTTGCCTTATTCAGTGTTTGCTTGACATGTTCGTCTAGGTTTAGGTACTTGTCCAGAGTCACTCCTAGGTACTTTGCTCTGTCGGTCAGGTGCAGTCTGGTTCCCCACAGCGTTAGTTTGATGTTTTCGGTATCATGTCTCGTCTTTTTGGGTATGTCGCGATGTCTGAAGAGGATTAACTGAGTTTTACTTGGGTTCGGTTTTATGCGCCATTTCTGCATCCACTGTTGTAGTTTGGTCAAGTATGTCGTTGTTTCTCGGTTGATTGTGACGGTTGAGGGTCCTGAGTTCCAGTAGGCTGTGTCGTCTGCATAGAGTTGTACTTGTTCATTTTGTCTGGTGGGGGTCGGTACGTCCGTGGTGTATAAGGAGTAGAGCAGGGGGGAGATTATTCCACCCTGCGCCACTCCCGCTTGTGGGGAGAAGGGGGATGATGTTTCGTCATTTACGTGTACTTCGGTGTGTCTGTCTTTAAGTAGGGAAAGTATGAGTCTAACGGTCTTAGGTGGAAACCCTAGTTTTAGTCCAGTATTTATGCCTGGGAGGAGCTGGGCGTTCCCTAATCGGTCCGCGCCGAGTCGAGTGTTCCATCTGTGGTCCGCGCCCGCCAGACTCGGCTTCAACGGGCCCCTCCAGTCGCGGATGTTCCGACTGCCGTCGGCGCCGGTTTTGGCCGTCCTCAACGGTTGTGGTTGTCATTTGAGGTGTGTCAGACCCGATCTGAGATGTTAGGTACTCTATCTCATGACTGTTACTACGGTTTCCACTTCTGTTGCGTGCTGGGCGCTCCCTAATCGGTCCGCGCCGCGTCGTGTGTTCCATCTGAGGTCCGCGCCCGCCAGACGCGTCCAGTCGCTACGGGGATGTCGACGCGTACAGACCACGTTAGCTGCGCTCAGGAGGGGACTGACCGCCGTGCGGTGGGGCTTGCCCCGCCGCCGGCCCCGTCAGTCACTCCACCGGTGACGACCAGGCAAAGGAGGACGGGAAACGATCTATTGACGACCACGGCACGTGAACTGGACTTCGCAGCGGAATATTCCACGGACGCGTCGGTCGAGGACGACGCTGAACAGCAGTTTATTTCCAACCTCCGTCGGAGTGACAGACGCTTGAGAGGAAAATTGCGCCAACGTCCTTCAACATCGCAAATCGACGAGGAAGGGTTTGTCCGCCCTCCCAAGAAGAAAGTGGCACGAAATCGGCAGGAAGTTTCTGATGACGCGATCGCCCTGCAAAATCGTTTTGAGGCTATGGAAGAAGGCGACGAGGGAACGAGTGCGGCAGCGCCGCCGGAGCCACCGCCACAGCAGCAACGTCCTGCACCGCCGCCACAGCAGAGGATACCGCCCATCGTCTTACAGTATCCTGCAGATTATCGCACGTTGTACGAGTGGCTTAAGCAGCACTGCAAACAGCCGTTCACCGCTAGGCAGGCCGGCGGGGATAAGCTGAAGCTGACGCTGACTCACACGGACGACTACATGACAGTCATGGATATGGTTGGCGCCCAGGGCATCGCCTGTTATACTTTCCCGATGGTGCGCCCACCGGTTCTGACAGTTGTCATTCGAGGGATTCTCAACTCCCTTCAAAATGACTATGTGAAGGAGTCGCTTGAAGAGCTAGCTTTCGTGGCCACCGTCGTGGACTACCACAAGATTCCTGGCACGAACAAGAAGTCGGGCTTGCGGGTCGTCGTGCTGCCTGACACGGACCGCCATCGTGAAATTTTTCAACTGACCAGGCTCTGTGCCCTGGCTGTGACGGTGGAGAAACTTCGGAAATCACGTGGAGTCCTGCAGTGTTATCGCTGCCAGGGCTTCAACCACGTCGCTCGCCATTGCACCATGCCGGCTATGTGTGTCCGTTGCGGCGGGGGTCACGAGAGTAAGATCTGCACTCACCCTCGGCAGGAGCCTGCGAAGTGTGGCCTTTGTGGTGGGAACCACCCGGCCAACTATCGTGCTTGTCCGAAGCACAAGGTGGCCAGTCGGCGCCAGCGTGGGTTACCACCGTTGAACGCCAAGCGCCGCTCACCGCGAGGCGCCACTAGAAACACCGTAACGTCTACACGGGCGGCAGCAGACTCTCGCGCGCAGCCGCCTACCTTGATGGAGCGGCGCCGAGCCTACGTCCTGCAGCGCCCTACGGCTGCCGATGTCGCCAGGGGTGGGGTTCAGAACCCCGCTCTTGCTCCTGGTTTGGACCTGTCGCAGACTTCTTTTCCGGCGTTACCACCGCGTCGCCTTCCGGATGCTGGACGTCAGCACCCCTCCGGGAGTCAACCCCACGATGCCGACTGTGACGTGAAGTCTCTTCTTCACACGATGCTTGCTGCTCTTGCGGAGATGACCAAGGCCATTCACGCACTCCCAGCTACTATTGCAGCCGCGGTCGAGGCGACCGTTCGAGGAGCACTACGTGCAACCAACGAAGCACCCTCTACCCAGCATGGCCAGAATTAGACGCCTGGAGGATCTCTGCATTGTTACTTACAATGCCAACGGACTCTATCACGACCTCCTGGACCTGCGGCAGTTCCTTCTTGACCATGACGTGGATCTCTGCCTTGTCACGGAGACCCATCTAAAGCCTGCACTCCGGGCCAACATTGCTAACTACCGGTGCTACCGTACTGACCGCCTGACGGCTGGGGGCGGCACTGCTATTTATGTCAAAGCCAGTATTCGTCACTATGCTGCACCCACGCCGCCGCTCCAGACCTTTGAGACTACGGCGGTCGCGGTTGAGACCTCTGCCGGCCTCGTGACTTTCATCGCGGCCTATCGTCCGCCACGTGGACCTCTCAACATGGATGAAGCCCGAGCGCTGCTACAAGTTCGTGGCCGGCTCTTCGTCGCAGGCGATCTCAATGCAAAGCACGCCGCGTGGAACTCTATCACCACGACGCATAATGGCCGGCGACTTCTTCGCGTCCTGGACCAGGTGGACGCCTATGCCTGTGGGCCAGACACTCCCACCTGTTTTCCATCCAGGGGCGCTCCGGATGTCCTGGACTTTGCGATCACCAAAGGGCTGCGGCAGTTTCTCACAGCGGAGTCAATCCATGCGCTGAATTCGGATCACGTCCCTGTCCTCTTCAGGCTTGCTGTTACCCCATCGTCACAGCCTGCTCGTCGGGACCTCAAGAGGACGGACTGGGACCGTTTCCGTGCCCGCCTCACGAATTCTGTTCATCTTCACCCTGAGGACGACGCTCGCGACGTGGACTGGGCGGTTGATGAATTCACAGCCGCTGTGGGGAATGCTTTGGATTCTTCCACGCCGCGCCCTCGACGATCTCCACCGCCGCGGCCTGGTCTTCCGCCGGACATCCTCGATCTCATCCGTGAGCGAAATCGGCTGTTCAAGGACTGGCGGCTTACACGGGACCCTCACCTGAAGCGGCATGTCAACTTTCTCCGCCGGACCATCAAGTCCGCCATCATTGAACATAAGAATCGTCAATGGGCGTCGCAGCTATCCTCCTTCACACCGGATGCCCACTCCTGGGACGCTGTGAGGTTTTTCACCAAACGGAAGGCCTCCGTTCCTCCTCTGGACGTTCCTGCCGGCGTCGCTTATGCACCTTTAGACAAGGCCAACGCGTTGGCCGACGTCTTTGAGGCGAACTTTCGGCCCATCGATGACCCCATCGATCTGCAGCATGTTCACCACGTGGAGGGGGCTATGGCCACGTACTTGGCGGAAGACACTGGCGAGGAGGATGATCTGCTCGTTCCTATCACTCCGGCGGAAATCAAGTCCACCGTTGCTGCCTTATCGTCGACCAAGGCGCCGGGTGCTGACGACGTTCCTGTGAGGGTCCTGAAGGAATTGCCGCACATCGCTTTCGTGATACTGGCCACTATCTTCACCAGCATCATCCGGACGTCCACTTACCCAACAGCTTGGCGGCGTGCGATTGTTGTGGCTGTTCCTAAACCGGGTAAACCCCGTCAGGATCCTCGCAACTACAGGCCTATCAGCCTGCTGCCTCACCTCAGCAAAGTCTTCGAGAGGCTTCTGCTGCGTCGCTTACGGGACTTCCTGGACCACCGACGCATTCTTCCGCCTGAACAGTTTGGCTTTCGGAAGGGGCATTCCACCTGCCACCAGTTGATCCGTGTGGTGGAGGAAATTACCCTCGGCTTCAACAATAGGGAGTTCTGTGGCGCCATCTTCTTGGATGTCTCGAAGGCGTTTGATAGTGTGTGGCATTGCGGGCTGCTGTATAAACTCAAGGACTTGGGCTTCCCGAAGAAGATCGTCCATCTCCTCGCCTCGTACTTGCAGGGACGCCGCTTTCAGGTGCGGATAGGCGACGCCCTGTCCTCGACTCGGCTGATAACGGCTGGCGTTCCGCAGGGCTCTGTCCTGGGCCCCACGTTGTATTCCATCTACACGTCGGACCTCCCTCGGTCTCCCCGCGTCGAGAGGGCCCTGTACGCTGACGACACCCTTCTCTACACACGTAGCCGCTGGCCAGCAGCTCTCCGCCGTCGGTTGCAGGATGCATGCTCTGACCTCGAGACGTGGGCGACGAGATGGCGAGTCTCCTTTAATGCCCTCAAGAGCCAGGCCGTCATTTTCACCAGACGACGCTCGCCGCAAGTCCAGCCGATCCGCCTGTTTGGTGTGGACATTGAGTGGACCGACGCCGCCACCTACCTGGGGGTCATTATGGACCGTCAACTGACGTGGCAACGGCAGGCAGCGGCTGTCCGCCTTAAAGTGCACCAACGTCTGGGGGCCTTGTACCCCCTCCTCAATGAACGTTCTGCTCTCTCCGTGAGGAACGGGCTTCTCGTCTACCGCCTCTTTATCCGCCCTGTGATGGATTACGCCAGCGCTGTCTGGGGCAACGCCGCGACTAAGCATATTCATCGCCTTCAACAGCTACAAAACAAGGCCCTCCGCCGTATCTTTCACGTTCCTGCCACGTTCCCATCTCGCTTTCTCCACGAGGCAGCTCAAGAGGAATATGTTCTGGCTCGTTTTCAACGCCAGGCCAGACTTCTTTATCGTTCTGCTGGGGACTCTGCAAATCCACTCATCCGGAGCCTCGGTGCCCCGTCTGATGACAGAGACCGGTATAAGCGGCCCAGTGCTATACTTACTCGCTAAGGTACACAGTATAGCCCTCTTCTTGTAATTCCGATTTCTCCACCGCCTGAATGCTGACATATGAATGAAAGTGATGTCCCTTCTTTCCTTATATAAATCTGCTGTTAGTAGTAAATGCCTAATTGGTAAACACTACATTTCCTAAGTTGAAGACACTCTGATGATGCGGACCGGCCCGCCAGACGCGGCTACATTGTCCCTCTCTGGTGGCCGGTGTTCCCTCCGCCGTCCGCGCCCGGCCTGGCCGTCTTCTGAAGTCGAGTTCATGACCTGGGGTGTGTCAGATCTGGTCTCTAATGTCCAACACCTTGTCTCACGGTTGTTCCCTCGGTCTCCACTTACATTTCTTGCTGAATCCTGGAGTGTCCTGCGTTGAGTTTTCACAAGCTCAAGCGCAGGATTCCAGGCAGTGCTGATTTGGTATCCCGAGTCACGGTTGATTAGATTGTCTGTGACCTTAATCTCAATTGCTTCTTTAATGCCACTGTCCCAATATCTTGAGGTCTGTGTCACAATCTTGGTGTCATTGTAATCGGGTCTGACACACCTCAAATGACAACCACAACCGTTGAGGACGGCCAAAACCGGCGCCGACGGCAGTCGGAACATCCGCGACTGGAGGGGTCCGTTGAAGCCGAGTCTGGCGGGCGCGGACCACAGATGGAACACTCGACTCGGCGCGGACCGATTAGGGAACGCCCAGCTCCTCCCAGGCATAAATACTGGACTCGATCGACCCAAGGACCAGTCTCAGGTAGCACCTGAAGAAGACAGCGAGGCACGCTGTTGAAATATCGTGCGAGAACGACGCGAACATCCGGCTGGATTCCCAAATATCCAAGATGTCAACAGATCGCCGGGAAAGCATGAAGAATTACAATATGAACATCTTTTTTCTTTATTGGATTTCGATACCCCCTTCCCCCAGAGAAAGGATGGGCTAGCACAGCATGACACGTCGCTCTGCAGCCTACAGAAAAGTTAAAAAACAGAATTAGAAGATATCATAACAATTAAAGCAGGCGATAAAACGGTGACTGTTAAAAACTGAAATATGGCGAAAAAGTTGCTGTTCCCAGTGTTCAGTGTTCAATAAAATGATATCAATCGCCGTGGTATAGGTTTATTCCTAGGCAACTAGTTTCGACGTTACACTACATCTAGGCCTGAAGATGACGTAGTGTAACGTCGAAACTGGTTGCCTAAACATAAACCTATACAACTGCGATTCGTTTTGTTTGTATTGAACATAAAAACAAAGGGTCAGTGATGCTGATTAAAACACATAGTAAATAGAGAGGCACAATTAATAATACACGGTGATAGCCTGTTGTCTGTTCGCAATAGTTAAAAAACACCTAGAGACAGTATGGTGGCTGTTCGCAACACTGAAAAAGGAGGGCACGCACAACGCTGAACACTCACGGAAACACTGCGCCATAGTGTACGAAAGCAAATGAGGGTGGGGAAGGGGGAGGAAATGAACGTCAGAAACGGCGGTTCTTTTATACCCCTGGTCCAGTCCACTGCGCCTGCACGAGAAGCGGAAGAGCTCACTCTGCGAAGCGAAGAACTGTAGCGCCGCCGACGGTAGAAACTGGCGAAAGTGATAAATCGCAAATTAAGATGTAGTGGGTAGAAAACCAGACCTTTATTATTTTATGTCAGACAAAATGGGGTTTCATATCTTGCTTAAGGGGGGTAGGACGTCAAACGCGTCGACTTGGAGCAGGAGAGGCACCACAGGACACTTTAATTTCACTATCTATACTTTTACAAATAAATTCATAAAACTTTGTCAGCATGACCAGGAAGGATTCGGGATTCACACTCATAGCAGTGGAAGTTCGAAAACATAACAAAATAATTTTTTACATGTGAAATTTCATCGTTTTTTCGCTTACTATTGGCTGCATTTGTAGCTATAGGTACATTTTTCTTCACAAGTAAGAGAGATTCTGTGATGAATTTTGACAGCATACAAACCATACTTACAGGTGTAAGAAACTCTAGAATTTTCCAAATATATTATAAGCTGTGGTAAAAACTGAGGTAATTAACTACAAAATTTGATTTTTTTCTAAGCATAAAGTTTAAAACGTAACAGCTCATTCATTTTTTCATAAATTAAATAGATTCTAGAGTTTCAGACACCTGTAAGTATGGTTTGTATTCTGTGAAAAATTCATCGAGCAGTCTCTCTTACTTATGAAGAAAAGTGTACCTATAGCAACAAATGCAGCCAATACTAAGTGAAAAAATGATGAAATTTCACATGTAAAAAAATTATTTTTTTATGTTTTTGTACTTCCGTTCCTACGAGTGTGAATTCTGAATCCTTCCTGGTCATGCTGAAGATGTTTTATGAATTTGTTTGTAAAAGTATAGACAGTGGAAATTAAAATATCCCGTGGTGCCTCTCCTGCTCCAAGTCGGTCCGTTTGACGTTCTACCGCACTTAAAGGAAAACCTTTATCTCTACTAATAATGTCATGAGATAATCGTATTTTCGTAGATTCTTTGAGCACACAATCCCAGTAACGAGATGCCGGAGTAGTAATTTGCGTCTTTTTAAACGATATGTAGTGTCCTTCGTGGAGACGATGTTCGGGGCGGCAATTCTTCGCTTCGCAAGGGGCAGCTCTTCCGCTTCTGGAGCAGGGGCAGTGGCCTGGACCCGGGGTACAAGCGAGCCGCCGTTTCTGATGTTCATTCAGTTCCGTTGTGATTGTGTACTCAGAGATCGCATCTGAAGATGGCGGCCAGATGGATTACCGAAATTTCGTGCAGTGAAGACGACCGTATCCGGCTGCATACCCATGAAGAGCATAAACAGGACTGTTTTTATTTTTACAGACATATTCTTTAGGGGGCCCATTGTAATATTTATGACTTATTCAGCCATCATATTAGGCTCCAGGAAGCTATTGCCAGGGCTGTGGAGATGCAAAAAGCATAGAGATGACGCAATGTGGGATGAGGTACCGTTGACAGATGTTAGATTCCGTACCATTCCCGTGAGAAAGACCGCCTGCATGATGCTGCTGCTCTGAGATTGGCTGCTGTGTTCGGCGGTAGGGCGCCAGAACGTTAAACTTTAGTAGCTATTATTAATTACACCTGTCATCCAACTGACTTCATTTTTTTAAATAGACATCTCTCAACAGCCAGCTAGCAATCAATAATGTCATAATTATTAAAATCAAAGTAGTACTAAAACAAAAGACTCCCGATATTACTGCCGATGCACTTCGGTGGGGTTCGGGTCACGCCTTGCTGGCTTGGCGCGCGAAGTGTCTCGGGCAGTCCGGCTCTCCAGTTCTGACCGTTCCAGTAGACAGACATGTTGTCTATTATAGCAGTATTTGTTTCATGCAATTTTATTTGCTACAGTTCCGATCGTCGCTAGGTACAGACATGTTGTCTGTAATAGTAGTATTTGATTCATGTAATTTTATTCTCCAGTTCTGACGGTTCCAGTAGACAACACATTTTGGTTGTGGCAGGATGTATTTCATGTTATTTTAGCCAGACATAATGTCTGTGGAAAGATATGTTCAATACGTTGTGATCAAGAATAGTTTCTCGTGTCTATATCAATAAAAACGCGAGTCGCATCCCAAATGAGTTATAGTTAATTCGTAGCAGCAGTTGCTTGCGAAGTTAATTTCAGCCTCAAGAAAAAGAATCCACGAACTGCGTGCTGTTTTCTGCGCTGGGGACATCATCATCATGAAGACAGCAGGTTAGTGAACTGTAGAAGAACTTATGTATTCCACACAGGGCAGTGGAAACAACTAGGCACCTAACGTGTACTGCATGCACAGTACAAGTGTGCTCACAAGGGAACCTCCCCATCGCACCCCCCTCAGATTTAGTTATAAGTTAGCACAGTAGATAGGCCTTGAAAAACTGAACGCAGATCAATCTAGAAAACAGGAAGAAGTTGTGTGGAGCCATGAAAAAAATAAGCAAGATATAAAAGCTGAGTAGTCCATGTGGAACATACGCAACATCAAGGAGAATGTGAGCTCAGGAGCGCCGTGGTCGCGTGGTTAGAGTGAACAGCTACGGAATGAGGGGTCCTTGGTTCAAGCCTTCCCTCGAGTACGAAGTTTAATTTTTTATTTTCAGACAATTTATTATCTGTCTGTCCGTCCGTCCGATGCGAGGTAACTGCGCCGTAGTATGGGGACGCTACATCTAAACAAACATCGAAACAAAACACCTGTTTTGACAGAGCACAGGGACAACTGTGCGACTGTGAAACTGTTCCATTCATTTGTTGCAGTTTATGTGACAAACTCTTATGTTTTCATCACTTTTTTGGGACTGATTATCACATCCATAAGAAAACCAAAATCGGGCAAGGTAGAAGAATCTTTTTACCCATTCGCCAAGTGTACAAGTTAGGTGGGTCGACAACATATTACTGTCATGTGACGCACATGCCGTTACCAGTGTCGTATAGAATATATCAGACATGTTTTCCTGTGGAGGAATCCTTTGACCTATGACCTTGCGATCAAATGTTTTCGGTTCCCATTGGAGAGGCACGTCCTTTTGTATACTAATCGCACGGTTTTGCGGTGCGGTCGCAAAACACAGACACTAAACTTATTACAGTGAACAGAGATGTCAATAAACGAACGGACAGATCATAACTTTGCGAAAAAAATGAAAGTAAATTTTTTTCTCTAGGGAAGACTTGAACCAAGGACCTCTCGTTCTGCAGCTACTCATGCTAACCACGGGACCACGGCGCTGCTTAGCTCACACTATTCTTGATGTTGCATAACTTGCAAAAGGACTACTCAGTTTGTATATTTTGCTTACTTTTTTCATAGTTCCACACAACTTCTTCCTGTTTTCCCGATTGATCTGTGTTCAGTTTTTCAAGGCCTATCCACTAGCCAATTTATAACTAAATCTGAGGGGGGTGCGATGCGGAGGTTCCCTTGTCAGTGACACGTCATCTGCAGTAATGCTGAGGAGGTAAAGAAGGATGAAAGTATTAACACTACCTCACTTTTATTCCTTTTTCTTGCCGTACCATCGATAGCAACCTACTCCCCATACAGTGAAATACATTTACAAACAAACACATAGGTTTTACAGACGCAGGTTTTCACCGCCGTTTCCAATGGATAAACTAAAATTATGATTCTTATTAACCTTAAAGCGATGACATTTTCCTAAAGAGGAGCAGCCGGGTTCTTCTTCTCTGGAGACGCACCTGCTTTAGAGGGAGTTGAAAGCCTTGGCGCACTGGCGAATCAATAAGCTGTGATGAGGTTGTGAACACCACTCAGGCCGGAGAGAAAATCTCGCAGTGGGGGGAGGGGGAAGCGGAGAGCTTCGTGTCGTGTCGTGTCGTGTGGTTCGGGCTTTCCAGCCGAGAAAACTGGGCGTGCCTCCAGCGAGCGGAGCCTGAAATATTCATCGTCGTCGCAGCAGGCTCGTCTCTTATTCATCGCTCGCGGAGGCGCAGGCCCGAAGAAGACGCGGCGCCACGCACGCTCCCCATCTGACACGCAGGCCGTCCGCAGACACGCGGGTCAACAACGAAAGCCAGCCGGCTGGTGACCTCTGCCACCGGTGGGTAACACGATGCCGTGGCGCTACCGCCTCCCAGCTGGGACAAGACCAGCTCAACTCACTTGCACGTTGGAGCCCGAAGGAATACTTTTCAAGTTACTTACACATATTTCCAGTCAACTGGCTCCATTCTTTACCACAATCTACTGTAGATCATACGGTAAGTAGTTGTCACCAACACAAAATATATTCAGGGTGATTGAGCTGTCCCTACCGATAGGTTTTATGCAATCCGCAGCACGTTCAAACACCACACGTTGTTGTTGTTATGTCTTCAGTCCTGAGACTGGCTTCATGCAGCTCTCCATGTTACTCTATCCTGTGCAAGTTTCTTCACTCCCAGTACCTACTGCAGCCTACATCCTTCTGAATGTGCTTAGTGGATTCATCTCTTGGTCCCCTCTTCCATTTTTACCCTCCACGCTGCCGTCCAATACTAAATTGGTGATCCCTAGATGTCTCAGAACATGTCCTACCAACCGATCCCTTCTTCTAGTCAAGTTGTGCCACAAGCTCCTCATCTCCCCAATTCTATTCAATACTTCCTCATTAGTTATGTGATCTACCCATCTAATCTATAGCATTCTTCTGTAGCACCACATTTCGAAAGCTTCTATTCTCTTCTTGTCTAAACTATTTATCGTCCATGTTTCACTTCCATACATGGCTACACTCCAAACAAATACTTTCAGAAACGACTTCCTGATACATAAATCTATATTCGATGTTAACAAATTTCTCTTCTTCAGAAACGCTTTCCTTGCCATTGCCAGTCTACATTTTATATCCTCTCTACTTCGACCATCATCAGTTATTTTACTTTCTAAATAGCAAAACTCCTTTACTACTTTAAGTGTCTCATTTCGTAATCTAATTCCCTCAGCATCACCCGATTTAATTTGATCACATTCCATTACCCTCGTTTTGCTTTTGTTGATGTTCATCTTATATCCTCCTTTCAAGACACTGTCCATTCCGTTCAACTGCTCTTCCAAGTCCTTTGCTGTCTCTGACAGTATTACAATGTCATCGGCGAACCTCAAAGTTTTTATTTCTTCTCCATGAATTTTAATACCTAATCCAAATTTTTCTTTTGTTTCCTTTACTGCTTGCTCAATATACAGATTGAATAACATCGGGGATAGGCTACAAACCTGTCTCACTCCCTTCAAAACCACTGCTTCCTTTTCATAACCCTCGACTCTTATAACTGCCATCTGCTTTCTGTAAAAATTGCACACCACACAAGGTTTTCATATTCTCTTGCTCGCTACGTGCAAACTACTAGTTCTACAGAAAAATGAATGGGGCAGTTTTGTAGGAAATTCATTGTAGTTGAATTTTATACTGAGATACATTTTCGCTAGAGGTCGTAGTTTCCTAATTATGTACTTAATTAAAACAGATATGAGGCTAGTCATTGCTGACTGAAACCTGTAGTCTAAGGACCTAACAAATTAGTAATCAAGGACGAAAATAAAGAAATTTATTTTACACTTCCTGGACCACTTCTATTCGTGACCATGTTGTAGTTTGTGAAATTTAAGAAAAAATAGAAAAGTGAGCTCCAAACAGCGTTTTTCTTTAATAACTCGAAAACAGTGGTCACCAGCAAAAACGTATCCCAGTGCAAAATTTAAAATTTGGCAACCCATTACTTGCGAGTCTCGCGAATTTGCATCATACCAATGCTGTGATAATAACTTTAAGGTTAACTGTTTTTTAACGTCAGACACCGGTTCTTCGTGAAGCTACCAACACTTCTGACCAATAGTGCAGTCTCCTGAGCTTTTGGGGTATCTCTAAAGTATTACGATTTTTGATTTTTATCGTTCATCTAGAAATTTATTCAGGCAATAAGGGGTTAAGTTTCCTACAACATGGTCCTGTTCATTTTTTCTGTAGCGGTATTAATTTGCGCATAGTGAGCGAAATAACACCAAAAATCTCGCGTGTGGGTTTTGAATACATTGTAGACTGAATAAAACCTATAGGCAGGGGAAACTCAGTCACCCAGTGTACCGTTATTTCACAGTATCAGTTGCACATTATTATTATTATTATTATTATTTTTTTTTTAACAGTCTGACTAGATTCGACCTCCGTGGATTAATTTAAGAACAATGCACATGCAGAGGCAGTCAAATGGGAACATTTAAAAAATTGGGACAAACTAGATACTTAAACAAATTTTGTTTCTGTTTTTGGCGTGAATCTATTGTGCATGAATGAAAATTAATAGTTTAACTTACCGCTCTCTAAATCCGGTATCAATCAGATGGCGCCTTTCATTTCACATACATTCTCAAAATCTAGGGTGAATCTGGCCATGACGTTACATAATATCTCCAATGTAGTGGCGTTCATTTTCTGTTTCAGTTCAAAGCATCTCTGGTTCTCAGGTGGTTTCTCAGGGATAATTTGGACTTGAGGTAATTTCAAAGAAAAAAGTTTGGAGGCGATAAAGCTACTTTGCTATGAGGCCACGGAATACGGCCATTTCTGCTGATACGACCAGGAGAAGCTAATCTAGGCAAACCCACAGGTACTGCAGCAGCATGGCCTTTTGCACTATCCTGCTGAAAAAGTGTCTCTTCATCCAGATCGTAGGTATCGAGATCAGGCAGAAAAAGTATTGCCGATTGATGTTCTCTTGCATCCACCTTATTTCTACAGTACAAGTTACTTTCTTTGTAGCGCTACCAGTGGCTTCAGAGTGTCCCACACATAGACTGAAAACATGGCAGGTGGCATGGGAGTCTACGGAGGCAAATGAAACTCTCAACGGAAAGCGCAGTGAAATGGAAGAGAATTATCTAAGATTTTTTATACGCCTTTACAGTATACATATGTTGTGCACTTAACCAACTCCGAACGGCTCCTAAAGCTTCTACCTGTCTTCACGCCGAAGGTAAGTTCATCCACTCCCATAACCGCCACCACGACAACCAGCGAGTCTTCAAAGCTTTCTCCAGCCGGTGTGGTCGTGCGTTTCTAGGCGCTTCAGTCTGGAACCGCGTGACCGCTACGGTCGCAGGTTCGAATCCTGCCTCGGGCATGGGTGTGTGATGTCCTTAGGTAGGTTAGGTTTAAATAGTTCTAAGTTCTAGGGGGGCTGATGACCACCGATGTTAAGTCCCATAGTGCTCAGAGCCATTTTGAACCTACAAAGCTTTTTGTTGTCTACCTCATCCCGTGTTTGCGTAAGGAACCGTACCGTCTGTATCGGAACTACACAGCAGAATACTGCGTTCCGAATACAGTATTCTGACTGGTTACCAGATCACAAAACCAAAGGTCTCGGGTTCGATGTTTGACCAACCCTAAGATTTTATGGGTTATTTCTTTCATATCTGCCATTGTTCGTTTGTGTGAAAAGTGCCGAGTTACACCGTGGTTGGGAATCCACGTTGAACTATTGGTCCCCCATATAACTCGGTAGGTATGACAGTTCTAAGGCCCGAAGAAGGTAAAGCCATTTCCAACAGAACCATCACTAATAAAGCTCTGTGTTGTTCGGATTTGAGTATTTATTCACTGCTGAATAGGTTGCTTCTGAACACCTAAGTGAATAGTTATTTAGCGACCTATTCAGCCCAACAGTAGACCAATAGACAAATATTCAACTCTACATAACGATCGCATGCCTCTTGCGACGCGTGATGGCACACCTGAAATCTTCGGATTGCTGACAGCTTTACTTTACTTCCTATACAGATATGACAAGTTGCTTACGTTGCTGAAGCTGCTCCAGGGAGATCAAAACTAGTGATACTATAAAAAAATGTGCACCTGATACTGAAAAATATTAAAATATCAGTGCACTTGCTGAATTCTCTAGCAAGAAATTTGGGGGATATAGTGAATTATAAGAGACCTCACACAAAATTAATTAGGAGCTGGATTGAAGAGAGGTATTTACTCAGATGGATCAATAGTTCAACGACAAGTAGACTAGAAAATAACGAAATTTTACTCGCTTCTATTTTTTCGTTTTGAGAAAACAAAAGGGCGATCTGTTTAATTATTAAAAAGCATCTAACGCCGAAGATTTCTTAAAATACTTTTTGTTTAAGACAAGCGGTTTCTACAAACTATGCGGTCATCTTCATGTATTAAAATCTTTTGCTGTAAAACATGTTCATTGAAGATGTCAAGTGGGTAAAAATAGCGCAATATAAAAGGTTTGTCGTCGATAAAATATTTAAAAAATGACGCATCTTATGCAGCAGGCCATTCGCTTATACATATTGCTCACAGTTGCTTGTTGCATCGTACAAACACAATAGCACAACTGTTTACATAAGCTGGACATACACTCCTGGAAATGGAAAGAAGAACACATTGACACCGGTGTGTCAGACCCACCATACTTGCTCCGGACACTGCGAGAGGGCTGTACAAGCAATGATCACACGCACGGCACAGCGGACACACCAGGAACCGCGGTGTTGGCCGTCGAATGGCGCTAGCTGCGCAGCATTTGTGCACCGCCGCCGTCAGTGTCAGCCAGTTTGCCGTGGTATACGGAGCACCATCGCAGTCTTTAGCACTGGTAGCATGCCGCGACAGCGTGGACGTGAACCGTATGTGCAGTTGACGGACTTTGAGCGAGGGCGTATAGTGGGCATGCGCGAGGCCGGGTGGACGTACCGCCGAGTTGCTCAACACGTTGGGCGTGAGGTCTCCACAGTACACCGATGTTGTCGCCAGTGGTCGGCGGAAGGTGCACGTGCCCGTCGACCTGGGACCGGACCGCAGTGACGCACGGATGCACGCCAAGACCGTAGGATCCTACGCAGTGCCGTAGGGGACCGCACCGCCACTTCCCAGCAAATTAGGGACACTGTTGCTCCTGGGGTATCGGCGAGGACCATTCGCAACCGTCTCCATGAAGCTGGGCTACGGTCCCGCACACCGTTAGGCCGTCTTCCGCTCACGCCCCAACATCGTGCAGCCCGCCTCCAGTGGTGTCGCGACAGGCGTGAATGGAGGGACGAATGGAGACGTGTCGTCTTCAGCGATGACAGTTGCTTCTGCCTTGGTGCCAATGATGGTCGTATGCGTGTTTGGCGCCGTGCAGGTGAGCGCCACAATCAGGACTGCATTCGACCGAGGCACACAGGACCAACACCCGGCATCATGGTGTGGGGAGCGATCTCCTACACTGGCCGTACACCTCTGGTGATCGTCGAGGGGACACTGAATAGTGCACGGTACATCCAAACCGTCATCGAACCCATCGTTCGGCAAGGGAACTTGCTGTTCCAACAGGACACTTTACGTCCGCATGTATCCCGTGCCACCCAACGCGCTCTAGAAGGTGTAAGTCAACTACCCTGGCCAGCAAGATCTCCGAATCTGTCCCCCATTGAGCATGTTTGGGACTGGATGAAGCGTCGTCTCACGCGGTCTGCACGTCCAGCACGAACGCTGGTCCAACTGAGGCGCCAGGTGGAAATGGCATGGCAAGCCGTTCCACAGGACTACATCCAGCATCTCTACGGTCGTCTCCATGGGAGAATAGCAGCCTGCATTGCTGCGAAAGGTGGATATACACTGTACTAGTGCCGACATTGTGCATGCTCTGTTGCCTGTGTCTATGTGCCTGTGGTTCTGTCAGTGTGATCATGTGATGTATCTGACCCCAGGAATGTGTCACTAAAGTTTCCCCTTCCTGGGACAATGAATTCACGGTGTTCTTATTTCAATTTCCAGGAGTGTATTTCAAACAGTGCGAATCCACTTTAGAATTTTTACTCCTTCTACAATGGAGAACAGTAGGAAGATCACTCAAAAAATTTTTTTGGTGATATGAGGCTGTAGATGGTGCAAAATTTGTGTGAATGAGTTGCCAACTTTGACAGCAACAAAATCCTTCAACAACTACGTATCGAGTCAAACTGACTTCGGGCGACAGACACGGTTGCGTTATTCCATTTTGCTTCTAGTCAGTTCATTAATTGTATTGAATGACGAATGGTGGCGTACCAGAGAGGTCAACCTCTCTTTAAAGTATTTTACGGACAAAATCAGCTATCTCGCTAAATAAAATATATTTATTACGATGTTTCGCCATCTGCTATCATCAGATATATAAAAACTTGCGAAACTAGATTCAGCATCAGTATGAAAGTCTGCACCTCGTCGGAGCGTCGGCTAACAACTCGTAATTCTTTTTACATACAGTATTTTTGGCCAGCTGTGGTCTCGTTTGCCAGTAAGAACAGGAGCAATCGTAATAGAATTCAACAACGTGTTTCGAGACGCAGTGCTCTATTCATCAAGTTGTCTCAAATATATCTAAAGCGACAAAAGTTCAGAAACACATTTGGGTCGTACATAAAATGCAATAACACAGACTAGACTGTGGCTCTTCATCTCACACTGAAATCGTCCGTTAGTGTAAGGCGAGGACCCGGTTTGGCGTGTTTTATACAGGGAAGGAAAAATAATTTTGGACCGCCAAGTATTTGGTTCGCGTCAATATAGGCTACCCAACTTACATCGTACAGAACCGGGGCGAATGACGTAAGTTGGTTAGCCTGTCTTGAGGTGCATAAAATATTTTTTGGGTCAGTGTCTTTCGCCTATATAGGGACTTCGTAAACTGACTTACCATTTTCCATTCGAACACTTTATTATGGACTATAACGACATGAGCATACATTGAGACACTTCTTGACAAAAATTTAGTTCATCTGAATGTGGTGACCTTGCACATGGATTATAGAAAACAGGAGCCTGCATTAAGACATTTCTTGGTATAAATTAAGTTCATTTCAATGAAGTGACTAAGCAAATGTAAGCGCAAGTCCCGTCTTTTCTGCGAAGCCCGAAACACCGTTGCTAACATCTGGCGTTGTTTGTCGTACACTTACAAAACTGCGTTTTTCTATTGATGAATGTGATCAATTTTTGCTTGATGGATCTCAGGCTTGATGAGGAAGTCCACTGTGGTAAAACTAAGCGAGCAGAGAGCACAAAGTCTTGGCGATGCACGGACAGCCCATCTCCCAGAGAGTACGGTATTCTGGTAGTCTTCTAATGAAAACATTCTTTTATGTTCAATACAAGGAAGCAACATTTTAACGTTAAAACGAACTTTATAAACACCACATATTATAAACGCCCCAAATGTGTTGCTAGAGTTTTTTAATATTTTAACCATACGTGTTGGGTTTTGACAACATGATGGTAACATTATCTGTGCTCTGAGTCTTTACTGATGGTGTGCTTCAGTAAGATCTTCTCGTTTTACTATCCGTGCCACTTCAAATAAAACACTTGCGCGTTCGATAGCCGTTTCCACCAGCGTCGTCAAAAGTTAAAAATCCTGACGACCGATGCTAAAATTGCTAAGGAAGTCAGTAGATGTGATTTCTCCTTCAACAGTTTTTCTAACTGTCTTTCGTCTACAGCGACGACATACAGGGCAGCGTCCGACTTAAAAAAGAAAAATCGCGGAAGAAGGAATCACATCTGCTGAATTCTGCAGCATTTTCAGCCCCAGCGATCAGCGATTTCTTGCTCTTGGTGAAGTCGGCGGGAACAGCTATCGAAAGCTCGAGTATTTTATTGGAAGTGACGTGACTTGTGATCAGAGAATATTTTATTAGATCTACCGAAGTGCGTCGCTGAATTGTAGTAAGTACGACCGCACGGTTGAAGTGGCTGAATATTAGCAATTTTTAACGATAAAATAGGTCAACGTCCACCTCGCACCCGGAAAAACCGGATAACCTCAGTTTTTAATTTAATAACAACCACCAGTTCAAAAAGACTCATCGTGCGTAAAATAACGTTGGAACTACCTAAAGCAGAGGAATTTCATTTGTTTTTCGATGCCACGCACAGGCTACTTTCCATTAATTTGAAATGTGCCAAATACACTGAGCGGAGCGGACAACAGAGAGAGAGAGAGAGAGCGAGAGAGAGAGGAGGGAGGGAGGGAATGGGTCAGTATTCCCGGCTGCATCACGGCCTGTGTGTTTCGATACGGGTAAAACTTAGCATAGTGTACCTGCCTCTTCCGGACGTTGGTAAATTTGCTCGAAACACAATCTGCTTATCTCGGTAAAATGATTAACTGGCTTTGTCGGAGTAATGAACATGGAACGGGATCACGAATTACGGCGCAGTGCCACAGCACAATTAGAGTGGATTAACGCGCCTGCGATTGGTCGTTAGTTGCGGAATCCCCGATGCGCTCCCGTGGATTAACGGCAGCGGCGTGAGGATAGCACAGAACGATCCCCCCCCCCCTTCCCCCACTACCTACCTATACAGTACGACGCCGTACTAGCCACCTGCTGTGCGACCACAACTCCACGTAGCCAGCACTGCTTTCCTACGCTACTTCCTCACAAGAATCGTGACAGGCGTTGGCCCCTACCTACGTGATGGTTTTTCAGTTCAATATCCCACCTGACGTATCTAGTGGAAATTTACGTCACACATTAAGGTCTGCGGTCCCTGGGCTTTGTAGAACAGTGAAGCATCTAAGGTGATGGAGTCAAAAGATACGGCCATTTACGTCATTTATTTCGATACTTGCAAATTCACTCATCAAACCTATAGGTTATTTTTCGCTCTCTGGTATCATGAAACTTGGCAAGAACTAAGATTCCACTGTACAAATAAAGGGAAAAAACGAAAATTTTGAGAATTTTTTGGTCACTTGTTACGTGACTATCTCTTTGTCGGTCTGTCAAGTCCCCTTTTTTTTCCTCAGAAACGGATACACGTAGTAAGTTGAAACTTGTGTGACATACTAAGATGTGTAGTCCCCTGTTTTCTCTGGCACATCTAAACGTATATACTTAAAATTTAAGCCGCATATTAAGGTCTACAGTCATTTTGCTGTGTAATAAATGTAAGCTTCTAAGTCAATGTAACCAAAAGATACAGCCATTTACGTCACGTATTATGATACTCGCAAACTCACTCGTTAAAACTTATAGGGTATTTCCCCTTGACGTAGAATCATGAAACTCTGCAAGAAGAAAGTTTTCACAGTACAAGTAAACAGAAAAAATAAATCATAAAATTGTTAATTTACAATCATATCATACGAAAAGAACATTTATTTTCCCGTTTGTCATCCGACTTCAGACCTGAACATAAAACATTCTTGAAAGTTTTGGAAACCATGGGACCGATGTCATTGTCAGTACCAGTATCGACAACAGGCAAAAATCGTCGAGATGGATTAACTGTCTGTACAGTTCGTACAGAGTCGTGTGACACCTGGCCAATTTTTCTTTTTCTTCTGTGTCCTCCCCTTCTCATTCCCTTAAGTTGTCCATTAATCACACTATTTTGAAACAAGCTATAATGTTTAAAGAAATTCAAATTGAAAACACCGATATCTGCTAAGACGAGTGACTTTATCTTGGTATCGGTTTCGATTATCAGAAACGAAGCAAACTCTCGCGATTGATCGGTGTCTGGCGGTTCACATTAAAATACCAGAAGGATGGCCTCCAGCGATTAGTGTCATCACTATTTAAAAAGGAGGATAGCAGCAATATTTCAAATTACACAAGTGTCACTATATTAAACACTACATGCAAGATATACACAGTTGGGAATGTCTTTAGCGGTATTTAATGCGCTACAAATAATACAGAAAAGCAGGTAATTTAATTTTCTAACCTACTGTGGCGTTCCTCCGTCTCACTGAGATATTTTTTCACCCGAAAGTTTCTCAAAGGGGCGACATAAATTAGCAGTTCATGAGGTAGGTGATCTGTACCTAACTTAATTGTCGCGACATGCAAACATCCCAAGACGAACAATCAACTCTCTAGTGACGTTCAGGCAACTGAAATGAAATTTTTACGATCAGTCAAAGATTGCACTAAGTTGAACGACATTCCTATAGATTAGACAAGGATTGAATCATATGACAAGAAACAGAAGCATTAGTAGAGAAGAGGATGAGAGAACGTTGTAGATTATCCCGGTGTTATTTAATCTGTGTTGCCCATACAAAATTCATATTATGACAATATTTGTCAGTTGTTATAGAATATTGTAAGTGCATAAGAAAAACTTGTATGAAGTTCCAGCTTGGTGTACAACGAGATTATTGTTGTACTTTTATCGTAACTCTCACATATCTGCTTATTTGTAGACTCATAAAAAATTATATATTCCTTATGTATTTATGTATGTCAAAGAATGTTGTGAAATTAAATGCATGAAGTATCAAGAGTTACATCTCTGCTTCGTTGATTTGTTGGTATCAAACATGTTTGATACTTACTCTGCAACATGTACTATACGACTATCAGTTGTTCTGATGGGCCACAGCCTCGTCTGTGTTAAAACACTCATTGCCTCTCTGCATGTGTCCGCAGCTCGTGGTCGCGCGGTAGCGTTCTCGCTTTCCCAGCACGGGGTCCCGGGTTCGATACCCGGCGAGGTCAGGGATTTTCACATGCCTCGAGAAGACTGGGTGTTGTTGTGTCGTCTTCATCATCATTATTCGTGCCCATTACGGTCGGACGCCTGCAATGGCAAACCACCTCCACTAGGACCTTGCCTAGTAAGGCGGCGCGGGTCTCCCGCATCGTCCCCTACGCTCTATTACGGAGTATGGGACTTCATCATCCATCTCCGTATGTGTGGAATTGTGAAGATTTTATACGCAGTATGTGGTTCTTCATTTCAGAAATTGCTATGAAGTGTGAGTAAAATAATCTTCTCGTAAATATTACTCCATAATTTGCGTAAATATAAATGATTTATTTTTCTGTAATTGCTTTTGCTTTTATATGGTTGATACAGATACCGATAGATGGTACTTTACGGAAACCGTATGCGGTAAAAGATTATTAAAATGCTTTTTTATTCCAGCCTCTGATCACAAATGAATTCTTTAGACGATGACAAGTTTCAGTCTGTAATGACCATCTTGAGATCTTTTTTACACCTTGTCCTAAAGTGATACGGCCACTGAAGATGGTCATTACAGGCTGAATCCGGTCATCGTCTAAAGAATTAATTTGTGATCGGAGACTGGACTAAAAAAGCACTTTACAGTATTGGATCACTGTTTGTACACGCGATTATGTCGCAGTTGCTGAAAGATTATTAACACAGCTCTGTGTAACGCATTTAAAAAATTGCATTGTGCTCAACTGGCAACGCTGTATTTTCAGGCAATTTTAAATGATTATTTGTGCTTAGCGTACCGTATACATTTTTGTGGACATTTTATCGATATAATTCACTGTAGCATCTGCCACTGGGGAATCCGGACTTCAGCTACGGCATCCCATTAATAGAGATCTGAATGCCATACGTCACGTTCCATAATGCGTTACATCGATCAGCCGTAATCCGAACAGCATACTACGGCGTATTGACGGAACGGATCGCAACGCACCTTGGCTGTGTGAGATACGGGCAGGCTAATGTGGCCAGAACCTACCCACGCTGAAGGCTCGGCAATCTGTTCATAAAGCAGGCCCCCACCGCCTCAGGGCTTCCCAGGTATTTCCGTGGACCATCTGTTACTGCCAAAATTCCGCAATTCGTCATTTATTTACCATTTGAAAGTATGAGACATCAACTCTGGAAGCACTGATTTACTCTGTCATTCCCGTCTCTTCAGTTTCATAGGTACTTGAAAATTCGTCTTGCCTACAGCATGCTGTACTACATAGATAAACTGACGTCACATATAGCTAAATAGCCATATACTAACGTGTGCCTAGCACGTGAAAGGTATCCATGCCAACATTAAATTTACTTTCAAGATGATGAGGACGAGAGAAAAAGATAGAGAAGTAGAAGAAATGGAGTAGGGGAAGTACATGAAAGGGGGAGGCATTGGTGGTATTTTGCACAAAGCACAATTTAATTGCACTTGCTATAAGAAACATGAAAGATTCCATCTATACGGAAGAGACTAAAGACACTGGGAGGGTTCAGAAAGGTTATGATATAATGGGAGAGATTTCGAAACCGGATTTGAAACTGCAAAACATTTCCGGTACCAGATGCGGAGTCTGATCAAAATCTGTTGGTTATGAACTGCAGATTAAAATTAAAGAAATTTCCAAACGGCAGTAAATTAAGCAGACAGGGCCTGCTGAAACAGAAATAATAGAGGTCGATATTTCAAAGATATCATTGACTAAAACAGGAGAAACGAATAAAACAGAACACGGATAGGTAGTCTACATCTACAACTACATCTGAATAATTACTGTGAAAATCGTAATTACGTGCCTGGCAGAGGGTTCATCAACCACTTCCAAGCTATTTCTGCACTGTTCCACTCTCTAACAGTGCACGAAAAAAGTGAACACTTAAATCTTCCTGTGCGAGCTTTTCTCTTTCTTTATCGTGATGATCACTTATCCTTACGTAGCTGGGTGCCAACAGAATGTTTTCGCAATCGGAGGAGAAAATTGACGATTGGTATTTCATGAGAAGATCCCTTCGCAACGAAAAACGCCTTTGTTTTAATGATTCCACTCCAATTCATGTCTCATGTCTGTGTCACTAACTCCCCTATTTCACGATAATACAAAACGAGCTGCCCGTCTTTGAACTTACTACAGTATGTAAGAGATCCACAGCCGAGCGGTTTAAGGCTCTGCAGTCATGGGCTGTGCGGCTGGTCCCGTCGGAGGTTCGAGTCCTCCCTCGGGAATGGGCGTGTGTGTGTTTGTCCTTAGGATAATATAGGTTAGGTAGTGTGTAAGCTTAGGGACTGATGACCTTAGCAGTTAAGTCCCATAAGATTTCACACAAAAGATCTATATACAGTAGGACAAGTAAGATAATTTTGGTTCCCACATGATACGAGGTGGTCCTGCAGTGAAAAGGCGAAATTTTCGTCCTCAGGTTGTATATGGAACACACCTCTATATAAAAAAAAGGATCCACCACGAAGGAATTATCCGAATGACGCGTTGCCCCTTCCCAAGTCATCCCTCTCAGATATAATATACTTGTGCCAGCGCGGTTTTTAGTATTGGAAGCACATGTGGAAGTCACTTTTTGTTGTGGTCTTCACTTGCATCAGTGATCCCGTTTTATCTCTTCAGTAACGGCAAAACGAAGTCTTTTCGTGGTTCTCTTCAGCATCGGGAATAGAAATAATCTCAGGGAACCATGTCCAGTGAATACGGTGGCCGAGGCAACATGACGGTTTTGTTTTGCTTACCAAAAGATCAAGAACAAGGACTGAGGTGTGATCGGGATGCAATTTTCACGAATGGTTTTGCCACACTCCTGGTCGTTTTCTGAGGTTTCCTTCACGCAAACGGCCTAGAACTTCCATGTAGAATTCCATGTCGACCATACGAGCATAAGGCAGTAACTCATGATCCACTGTCCCATTCTAATCAAAGAGAACAGTGAGAAGAACCTTCACATGTGATCGAACTTGTCGATATTTTTCCGTCTTGGGTCCTCAGGCAGTTTCCACTGGAACGATTGGGCATAGCTTTCGACGTCACACGCGTATACCCATGCTTCGTCACCTGTTATAACCGTTCTTTAGAATGTCTGGGTCGTTGTCGACTTGATTCAGCCATTCCTGTGGGATGCCTACGCGACGTCTTTTTTAGTCGAAAGTCAAGAATTTCACAACAAACTTTGCTAGTACACGCTTCATGCTCAAAACAGTCCCAAAAATTGCTTGAAGTTGGGATATGCCGACATCATCAACAACCTCTCTGATGGTCATCGGCCAATTTTCCAGAACTATTTTCTATACTACTTCTACATTGTCGTTAGTAACTGAAGTGCTAGGGCGTCCAGGGCAATCGTCGTCTTCAACGTCTTCTCGACCCTCTCTGAAACGTTCACATCGTCCGTAAATTCTTGTGTTTCTCATAGCAGATTCGCCAAAAGCCACAGTCAACATCTCGAATACGGTGCTCTACTTTATTCCATTTTTCAGGCAAAATTTCATGCAAATTCTTTTATCCATCTTCTTCGAAAGTAAAAATTCGCCGAGCACTCTAAAAGACGTTTAACCTTTTCAACTGTTAACAATAAAATAAGTATTCAACGTAAGTGGAAATGCAACCTCACATCACGAACATGTGTACCCACAGAATAAAAAGAGTTTCAAAATAGGATGTATAAAGCCGACGAAATTAAAAAATTTCCGTTACTTTTCGATCACACCACGTATAAATATACAGCCTACAACAGACAGTGCTTTATTTTAATAGTAGTTCATGTTTTACAACGTAACTGTTTGAGACGTAACTGTGACACATGATGAGAGTGAGGTCGAAACATCTGTGGTAGCGTAGCAAGGGAGAGGCGGGTGGCTGTCGCCGCAGCGCTGAGTGCTGGGATTACGGTGGGTCGCAGCCGCTCTGGCTGAGGAGGCGCCGGCCGCAATTAGCACAATGCCGGCCGCCATTGTGCCGTCTGAATCCCCGCCGTACGCTGGCGGCCATCAGCACCTGTGGTCGCCCACCGCCACAGACTGCCGGCGCCTCGCCAGAGCGCGCCAACAAGTGGCAACACTCTTATCTGCAAATTATGCAGACTGGTTGGTTTGAAGAGCGTCTAGCACATACGAGGCGTGTTTTTTTTAAGTAAGCACCGTTTTAAAATTAAAAAAAAAGACGTGCTAAGATATCTCAATAATTTTATTTTTTCTTGAAAGCCTGTACCTTAATCTACTTTTCTAAATAATTTCCGTCAATATTGAGGCACTTGTCATAACGTTGTAAAAGTTTTTGAATACCCTCCTCATAGAAGTCTGTCGTCTGGCTTGTTAACCACTGCATCACCACTAGAGGCAGGCAAACTCGTTCATCCTTGGGAACTAGGTCACTGCTGATCGTTCTTTTTTGGGAACCGTTCATTTTTACTCGTTCACCGTTCATTTGTGCTTGGTATATGGTTCTTATGAAAAACTGAAAACTAGTAGTGCAGGTGACTGAAGGATGGAGGGCACCAAGAGGGGGCACTTGCCTCCCCCCTGGAGTATAGAATTCTTGCACACTTTTAGAAGTAATTTCTGTGATTCTGCAGAGCCTCTCGTTTAGCCAACCGCAGCCTTGTGTGGCTGATCGCAGGGAAATAATATAGTGCGCCGCGCGGAAAACGGGACCGAATACAGACTGCTCGGCAATTATGGACGATGTGTTGCCCGTTACGAGCAGATACAGCAAACAGACAAAGATGTAATACTTATGCAGTGAAAAAATAACAGTACAATGCAATGACGATGTGTAGAGAGCTGCAGAAGAGAACATGAAAATCTCGCGCGACGCGCATGGGCTATAGCTCATGTAGTCTTGTAAACCTGTTGGTGGCTGTTTCCCAACTTAGTAGACCACAAGTGTCTTGTATAAAACACTTCGTTTCGATTTCCACTAAACATCTATGCTACGTTGTAAATAATAATCGTTTACACCCTATATATACTTCATGTTGTCTCTGCGTTCGTAGGCGAAGTAGAGACTTTATGGAAGCATAAAATAAAATGTGGTTTTCTCATACTTCCGTCACACGCTTAGTAAAAATTAAGTTTTTATGTTGCATTATTAAAGTTAATGCCGCAAAATAATATTAAAGTTCGCAGTAATAAAGTTTTTTGTTTGAAAGCTCCTTCTGAAGAAATGTTTTTGAGATAATAAGTAAATACGATTTTTGGCAATCAATGTCTTTTCAAATGGAGAGGCACCGCTTATCCTACTGAACCAAAATGACCCACAATCCACTTTTTTTCCCCAAGGGAACCTAACTAGCAGTTAATGCAAATTGGAAACTACCAAACTTAAAAATAATTAGAGCCTTCCTAAATGTAATGTTTTCTATATGAGAGATACACGAAAATCGTTTTATACGAATAATCTTACACTCAAAATTAAGCAAATTATTGAAAGTTAGCTGCTAAATCAAGTCGATGAAACCAAAAAATATATGAATAACAAAAAAAGACTTGCCTTGTTGTAAGTATGTCTTCTGCTGTTCATCGATATAATGAAGTGAGCTGATATGCCATTTTGTTACCTGAAAAGACGTACCTATTACATACAACGTAATTTTTATGTCATTCACGTAACTAGAAAATACTTTTTGATTACCGGTCGTGGACGCTGAATAGCCAGAACTAAGTGCAAGAACAGTTTGGAACACACGTAAAATGTGCGAGCGCAATGAACGAAAAGAAAACCTGGATACTGAACTAAATAGGAGCAGTCGGCAGTGGAACTGAGACTGGTGGTCATGTGAAGAACGACGAGTGCGGCCGAGGGAGACCGAGACTGAGACGAGCACGCGACCGAGGCTGGAACGAGAACTGCCCAAGTGACCTCCGTGACCGAAGTGAACAAGTGAACTATGAACCGATCATTCCTCGTTCCCGGGAACTATAAGTAGACCGCCGCGACCTAAGTGAACTATGAACCGATCGTTCCTTGGAATTCGTTCCTCGGTCCTTTCGTTCATCTTGGTGAACCGTTCCTTTGCACTCGTTCGTCCGCGAACTACCCATCTCTAATCACCTCTGTTTTGACTTCCTCGTCGTCTTGAAGACGCTGACCGCCCAGGTGTTTCTTCAAGTGCAGGAACAGATGGTAGTCACTGGGCGCAACATCGGGGCTGCACGGAGGATGGTGTAGGGTTTCCCACAGAAAAGATGTGATGAGATCTGTGGTCTGATTCGCCACACGCGGACGGGCATTGTCTTGCAGCAAAACGATGCCCTTGCTCAACTTCCGTGGACTGTTACTTTGATTCTGGTGTGACGTAGGCCACCCATGTTTCATCGCCCGTAACAATTTGGCTTAAGAAATCATCGCCGTCTTTGTGGCACCGCTCAAGGAAAGTCAATGCACTGCCTAAACGTTTGGTTTTGTGCACATTCGTCAACGTTTTCGGTACCCAACGTGCGCACAATTTTCGGTAATTCAAGTGCTCGTTCACAATGCCATACAAAACACTACGAGAAACATTAGGAAAGTCATCCGGCAAGGAGGAAATCGTAAAGCGTCTGTTTTCTCTCACCTTATTGTCCACTTCCTGCAGCAAACTTTCATTAACGACCAAAGGACGCCCACTCCTTTATTCGTCATGCACATTTGTGCGGCCATCTTTAAATGCTCTCACCCACTTTCTTTCCATTCCATCACTCATAATGTTTTCTCCGTAAAATGCACAGATCTCACGATGAATATAGATCGCTTTTAGGCCTTTAGCACTAAGAAATCCTGTAACAGCCCGTACTTCACAGACCGCGGGACTCACGATTATCGGAGGCATCTTAAACACTTAGTACTCAACGTAAACAAGGAAGAATCAGACTATAATGGCGTCAGTGCGTAGATTAAGGTACAGGCTTTCGTGTAAAAATAAAATTATTGAGATATCTTTGCACGTCTTTTTTTAAATTTCAAAACGGTACTTATTTAAAAAACACTCCTCGTAGTAAACGGCAGGTCACTCTTGTCCACCTTTGATCTCCGTAATATACTGCGAAGTTCGTGAGAAAAATAACGAGACTGACAACATTGCAAGCGATCTGGCAACCCTGTGTTGCTCTACTAGTATATCCCGGTCAATTCATCCCTTCCGGATGCTCAGTCCGTGTTTGAGCTTCGTAAAGCCACCACGTAATTTTTCATAGAGCAGTCAGTGAAGTTGTGATTTTTGTTGCTTACTATGAAAAAGGAACAGTGGAATTTAGAGTAACGTTATACCATCAACTTTTGTGTTAAACTCGTGGAATCTTAATTGTGACCCAAAAATCTTCCCTATCTACAGCACACATTTTTCGCTGGCACAATCATTTCTGAAAGGCCGAGAATACGTTAAAGATGGACCTCGCTCAGGGAGACACTCAACTTCAAAAATAGACGAAACGTCGAACATGTGGGTTCTCTTGTGAGGTCAGACCGACGTTTAACAATACTGATGATTAGTGACTTGTTAAGCTCTTTCACCGTACGTCAAGTTCTGGCCGAAGTTTTGCACACGGGAAAGGTTTGTACCAAAATGGTGTCGATGAACGTCAAAAATGAGCAGAAGGACAGTCGAAGAAAGGTGTGCATTGATCGTCTTGAGAGGACTGCCAGCTACCACGAATGGGTCAGTCGTGTGATAACAAGTGATGAATCTTGGATTCTTCAGTACGATCCTGAGACAGAGCGGCAGAGTGAGGAGTGGCACACTGAGACATCTCCTCGACCGACACAAATTCGAGTGAGCAAATTAAAGATCAAAACAGTGCTGATTTTTTTTTCAGCAGCGGTATTCTGCATAAAGAACTTGTCCCTCTACGACGTACTGTCACCAAGTATTTTACAAAGATGTCTTTGAAAGGCTCAGGAACAGAGTGTACGGATTCGACCGTACACTGCAGACAAGTGTATGCTGCATCATGACTACGTCCCTTGTCACACGGTCGCTTCCATCACGGAATTTTCCTGTTGTTCCACAGCCTCCCTATCCATCTAATCTGAGTGGTTGTGACTTTTCCCTTTTCCCGAAATTCAAAAATCTTTTAACAGGACGTCATTTTGGGACTCTGGAGAAAAGTGAAGAGAATGTGACCGACATGTTAAAGGCCCTACCAGTTGAAGCTCTTCAACGCTGCTACCACGACTGGGAACAAGGACTCTGCCAATGTGTAGCTGCCAAAGGTCACTACTTTTAAGGGAACAATATTGTTGTTGAAAGCGATAAAATGGGAGATAAAAAATCAGTCTCACCACTTTTCTCACAAACCTCGTACGCCCCGTAGTACGTACAAATTCCAAAAATGCGAGATAGCAGTATAATGTGACTATATAGCAGAGATACTTGGAAAGGAAACATTTTCAAGCTGTTGTAAGATACGCTAGCCAAGCCGAACGAGACTTCTGGTTTGAAACTCGTTCACATCGACAGAAAAGCAACGGCGTTGTTACTCCAGAGAATAGCATCACTGCTAAACCAACATCCAGGCGATATCACTACAAACCTTTTCCAGATCCTCTGCCCAGCAAGTATGCGTCCAACGATCGACGTAAGAGAAACTAACTACAGTTTGAACATATTAAGAAATTCTAGCTTCAAGCCAGTTACATAGAGGCTAGTCTTTTAAAGAGGAGCCATTGATAACAAGTGGTTTTAACTGTGAATGCAAAAAGGCGTAAAAACCCCACACTATAGAATACAAGCAACCAGCCACCGACTGGGAAACTGCGCGTATATACATCACCCTCATAACATCCTACGCACCAGCCACATTGTACACGGTTGTTGACAATATCGTTGTAACAAACAGTACCACGCAACAAACGAAAAGCTCTACAGAATAGGCCTTGGTGACACGGAAAAATGCCCCTCTGGTGGATTAATCGATGCCCTTCTACATCTTTTCACTAGCAGTGTTCATTTACACAATTGGAGATGGTCCTGTTACTGGCAAGGAACTCCGAAACCAACTACACATAAACATCCTACTTCAGCCCGATATGAACTGTGTAAAAAAACTGTAGATTTTTTACTGAGAAACCATACGAGTAGTTAACATGGATGATAATTTTACGAACTTCATTACCTACATAGAAATGATCCACTAGGAAACTAAATGGGTCGCTAACACAAAAGAATTCATGAAGAAATGTTCCGTCTTTGCAACTAAATGACAAACAGTTCGTTTTGTGCCATACGCGTTTCACTTCTTTTATTCATGAAGCATCTTCAGTGGCTTCTAATGTAGGTGTGGTTTTATATATGCTGTATAATAAATGTGGTACGTAGTAACTGTAAAGACGGTACGTAGTAGCTATAAAGACGTTACTGTGATACGTTTTCTCATATTTTTGTCTTATTTTTCAGATTAGAAACAACTTTTGTGGCACGAGGATCGTGAGGTTAAATTATCGTTTGGTGATACTTTAGAATTTCAGTTTTCCTGGAGATGTATTCATTCGGCCACCCACTCTCCAGCTGGCCGAATTCCGGCGGTTTTTCACGCACATCACTTGCAATTTTCAGTGTGGGATGAACACGTGTGTGTTTACATTGTGTAGCGTCGCCAACTGTCGCTGTGTGATTATATTTCGTCCTTCGTTTATGTTGTGTGTGTGATTACATATTTTTTATTTGTTCCGTGCGTGTCTATTTTTGTAAGTATGACTGTGTCGTTCCTTGTGATGGCGCTTTTTTGAATGTGTTATTCTTTACGAGAGTGTGGATGTTTGTGTGCGCGCGCGCGCGCGCGTGTGTGTGTGTGTGTGTGTGTGTGTGTGTGTGTGTGTGTGTGTGTGTGTGAGAGAGAGAGAGAGAGAGAGAGAGAGAGAGAGAGAGAAGATTCTTAAATTGATTATTCTGGTTATGTTTCACATTTATATTTGTTATTGTTTTAGTGGTTAACACATGATCAGTAAGTTACTGCTTATAATAACGTGGTCTTTAATTGCTTTCTTTTTTCGTTAGAACTGTAGAGTCAAGAGTTTTTTTGTTGTGATTGTTCACTCTAATAATATTCATGGCTTATTCTGTGTTGGATGGTTCACCTCCTTGTTTTATCAGGTGTTCAGCAAATGCAGAATGGCTATTTTCATACTTACATCTTCTTATATATGTTCTTCACACCCCGTTTTGAAGTCCCTGCCTGTAATCCCTTGATATCCCGGTGCACATTCTTGGCATTCTAACTGTTGTTGTTTATCTGGCTTGAATGTTGACCTCACTTTGTGTATTGGAGTGAATGCTTACACAGTAATTAATGACAGATTAACGAAAATAGCTACCCAAACACGTATACTAACACCCTTAAGTGTTTCAATATAATAGCAACCTTAAGTGTTTCAATTTCTCGTACCCCTTTGAAAATCTGCTACACACTAGCACTGCTGGAGAAAGGAGTTAAGAAATATTAGTGTTCAACGTCTGGTGGACGCCGAAGCTAAAGTGAGAGACCGGGTACCTCCGAGAAAAATATTTAAAGGTTTACCTGCGACCGCCAAAAGTCAATATGCGGTTTTTTTGTGCCTATTGTAACAAGGTCTGAGTATTTTCAGTGCGAAAAGATTGTGTTTTTGGAGCTGTTTTTAGAGATGTTTATACTTTTTTTCATTATCACAGTTGCCGCCCGGAGAGGCCGAACGGTTCTAGGCGCTGCAGTCTGGAACCGCGCGACCGCTACGGTCGCAGATTGGAATCCTGCCTCGGGCATGGATGTGTGTGACATCCTTAGGTTAGTTAGGTTTAAGTAGTTCTAAGTTTTATGGGACTGATGACTTCAGATGTTAAGTCCCATAGTGCTCAGAGCCATTTGAACCATTATTACAGTTGATGTTGACTTTTAAAGTGATAAGGACTAGAGTATCCATGTGACATATACTGCAATTCATTCACACGGTGTTTTCCATATTAAATTTTTTGTGAGCTACGACTGATTCCATTCTCTTTTCATTCTCAAAGTTATGGATGTCAGTGTATGGGAAAGCAACGCAATTAATTTCGCAACACAGTTCTGGTTGTCACTTATTGGGTTATGGTTTCACGTAACACAGGTACGCTATCTTCTTGTGTTCCACCTGTTGCGAGACTGTAAGACTCCTGAGGAGGAACGAAGGTTGCTGACGAAACTTCGTGGAGCACCACATAGTAGAAGGCAACGGCCACAAGTTGTGTGTGTATGTGGGTGGGTGGGTGTGTGAGTGTGTGTGTAATGGCCACAAGTTGTGTGTGTGTGTGTGTGTGTGTGTGTGTGTGTGTGTGTGTGTGTTTCTACCTGGTTTGGTCTCCTGTGGGATGGCGGCTTGCCGGAGCCTAATGAAGATTTATAAGCCTAGGGTGGGAGTCTTCACAGAGCCGGGGGCCGGCAATGGAAGCAGTGGAGCGGCTGTATCGGACACGGACTCCACGCTATCTACCCATCGCCAGTGCCACCGTGAGCACGAAAGCTGTATCGTCTCCAAAGCGCTTTTCATTAACCTTTAGTAATCGGTGAGCAGTATCGCCCCGCAATTAATCTTCACGGAACAAGGGCAACAGCGATTACTCGTCGTGCATTCTCTTAGATAAGAAGGGGAAAATAAAATGGTGTTCACTCGACCATATGTGGCGGGAAACGCTAACATTTAACACCACGACGCAGATATGTAGGAGACCAATGAAATTCATTCTCGACTACATATTGTCCATAACTTACCTCAGTTGTCGATGTGCAGAATAGTTCTGCTTTACGGCTGTATAAAGGATTGCGAGTGAACTAAACAATACAGCATTCTACGCAGTGTGACATTTGGCTTTGGCTCCACATCACCTTGTGATTACTCGTTCTGCAGTCATCGCACGACAGCGGTACAATGTTCACATGTAACTCGTATTAAAGATTCGATGTTCGTCAAAGTTCGAAAGTAGCAACACGTGCACGTTTTCTGGAGTGTCGTGTTGCGGCCACCGCCTGTAAAGTTCCAGTAAAGTCAGACGATCCAGTCTTCTTCTGTAAGTACGATATTTTTCAGGACAGAAGCTAAGCTCGTGTAATCGACATATCATACAGGCATCACAATACCGACGTATCACTTTGGTGATTTTCGTTACTGTATGGGATCATTATGATGATGATGATGACAGCGATGATGACAACGTGTTCTACCTATCATACAGCTCGATCATTGTAAGTTTAGCATTTCGCATTTCTCCTGGTTTTCCGCCAGAGTTTTCGTAGCTGCATATAATGCATTTATCTTGATCGTCAGTTACTGCTATCGTGAATGAGATTTTCACTCTGCAGCGGAGTGTGCGCTGATATGAAACTTCGTGGCAGATTAAAACTGTGTGCCGGACCGAGACTCGAACTCGGTACCTTTGCAAAGGTACGGCACACAGCTTTAATCTGCCAGGAAGTTTCATACTAGTGTCGTAATCTACATCTGGTCCTGTTGCCAGTCATCATTCCTTCTAGTTCATTTTTATATGCAATATCATTCATCCAGTGTCCTACGCAGTTGTTTCCAATAATTTCATTTCTCGTTAACAGTTCGGAACAGCCCGATTCCTTATTTTCACTTCACAACTTCCAGTAATCTCTAGATCCACATCTCGACAGCCTCTAAACATTTGCTCTCCCTCTGTGGTAGTGTCCATGTTTCGGCACCAGACATACGGACTCTCCTGAAAAACCACTTCACCAATCTCTTCCTTAATTTATTCAGAGAACCACAGAGAAGACTCTTCCTTTTGTAAAACATTTATCATGCAGTATAAATCTTTGTTTTTATTTCTTGATTACGTGTCATGTTACTGGTTCACTTGCACCCTAGTGTCCAAAGTTATCAACTTGCTCCACTAACTGAACGCAAATTTTCATTTGTATGTTCCTTGATAGCCTTGTAAAGATCAGTGCTTTAGTCCCCATTTAAAAGTAAATGAAACTGCTGTATAGCTCCCACGATTCGGCAATTCACTACACAGAAAGTCAGGAAGATCACGTGCTGTGTGCAACAGGGAAGGTTGTGGATAGTGACATGTATAAATTTAATATACTATCAATTAAAAATCTGTGTTGTATGTACCTAATGCCTACAGAAACACCAATGGAAACGTGAAAAGAACAGAAAAATGAAAATAAGTGTTAAATCACGATCATATAATTGTAAATGCTAATGTAAAATAAAATCACTAGTAGGGTGCACTAGAGATTTCATAACATGGGTAGTAAATAATTTTGTCTACGTTACAGGCGAATAATGACACCTAGCACAATCAGGCGAAGCATATAGGGTGTTTCAGTAGGAGCGCGCAAATCTTTAACAGAACGTAGAGGATGCTCCACAGAACAGTTTGAGGTAGAGAACCTGGGGTCGTAGAAGGCAGTTTAAAGAGATAATAGGAATAAAATCACATTATAGTGTACTTTTTTATTTATATTACTTACAGCTAAGTGCAAATGCCATTACTGACACAATGAACGTCCCTTTGTTCTGTATCTTACAAAATGTGCTGAAACTGACGGCCGTCAACCTCAACGCAAGCATGACTCAGTGAACGAGATTTTGACGCACCCTGACAAATATCCAAAGTGTGTTTCGAATCACATCACACGCAGCTACAATTATGGCAACTAATTCCATTTCCGTATCCATTGGGCCCCAAAAGAAATAATCAACGGGACGCAGGTCAGGTGGCCTCGCAGACCATGAATAGGATCTCCCCTTCCACTCCAGCGACCAGGAAATACTTCCTAGTAATCAGGGCCGTCCTCTTCGTTTCCTTGCAGGATATAAAGAATGTACGTGTATATAAACAGCACAGTACGTGTAGACTTGTTAGCACGTTAATTGCAAATAAGCTAAAAAACAGTAATGCTAGACAAAGCGGTAGACAAGTTTACTTCCATATCTCCTTAAGCTGGCTTCTCCGATTCCAGATTGTTCAGTGGAGCGTTCTCTATAGACTGTTACATTTTTTCACGTGCCGATAGGAACACCCGGTATACTGATCAGAAATTGATCGCTAGATGTCACGAGAGGCGGGCCGCCAGTACAAAATGTGGCAGTGAGTGTTTCCAGAACACGGAATCGGTCGCTATGGAGAGTTCTGTGGGCCGGATGTGGACTAGTCATTGGATGTCACCTTAGTAGCAAACAATCACTCGACTATTTGTGATGAACCTGTGAGGCGGAATCGCGAAGGAACAACCACAGCTAAACAAAGAGCAGGAAGACCTTATGTATTGAATGACAGCGACCGTGGAACACTGCGGAGGGTAGTTGTTTAAAAAAAATAAAAATAAAAAAAATTGCACGAAATCGTCCGGTGAAACCACTTGTTAGCTTCGAAGTGCTGCCAGCTATCCTGCAGGTACAATGACCGCGCATAGACAGATAATGAGAACGGGGTAGAGTGATCAAGCAGCAAGTACACATTTTTTTAAGTCAGTGCACAGAGCGACGCCGCTGGGCGGTGAGTCGCTGGACTCGAGTGAATTCGAGTGATAAATCACATTATGCCTTGTGCCAATCCTATAGAAAAATTTGTGTTTGGCAGATAGCTGGAGAACATTACCTGCCAACATGTGCAGCAATAACATTGAAGAAAAGAGGAGGTAGTGTAACAGTATGGGGGTGATTATGGTGGTTAGTACTTGATCCCCTTGTTGTGCTTAAGAAAATGCTAAATGCGGAAGGATATGAAGGCTTTTACAGCATTAAGTACCGGTATTGTACAGGAATAGTTCGGGGTCGGCAAATGTATCAGCACGAAACGACCCTGACATAAACCACCGTCTGTGGGGCAATGATTTCTGGACAGTGACACATCTGAAATAGATTGATATGTCCACAGCCCAACCTGAACTCAGAGGAATGTATTTGGGATTAGCTAGAACGTCGACTTTGCTCTTGACCCCAGCATCGATCAGCTCTTAAGGAGGACTGGTCCGGGATTCACCACAGACCTTCAGACACCTCTTTGAACGGGTCTACTGAATAATTCAAGCAGTCGTGAAGGCGACGGTGGACACATCTCATATTAATGTTCCCTAAAAGGTGTCCGGACACTTTTAATCAGATAGTATATTTTATTGAAAACAACATAAACATTCAGTTTCTGAGACGAAATTGTTTCTATCTACATGATAAATACGAGGGCTATTAGGAAAGTTACGTTCCTCTCCGTCGTGAAATGGAAACCACTGAGAAAACCAAAAGTGCTTTATATGCAACAGTTAGATACTTAGTCACCGATCCGACTTGGGCATTTGTAGCAGCACTGTACCAACTTTCCAATACCCTCATCATAGAAGGCAGCCGCCTATGATTTCTACTACTTCTCAACACTAAAATACATCTCGTTGTCTGTGCCAAAATGTTGTCTTTATAGCCAGCAGTTCATGTGGGCAGAGATTAAATTCAGCGAGAGACAATTATATTTATGGAACGGGGACCTAGAAGCGACGGAGAGGATTTGTCCCCGCCGTAGCCCACAGTGGTATACAACCCCACAACAGGCGACAGCAGTCCGCTCACCCAAGCACCGCCCACACTGAACCCAGGTTTATTGTGCGGCTCACCGAAATGGCCGAGCGGTTCTAGGCGCTACAGTCTGGAACCGCGCGACCGCTACGGTCGCAGGGTCGAAACCTGCCTCCGGCATGGATCTGTGTGATGTCCTTAGGTTAGTTAGGTTTAAGTAGTTCTAAGTTCTAGGGGACTGATGATCTCCGAAGTAAAGTCCCATAGTGCTCAGAGCCATTTGAACCATTTTATTGTGCGGTTCGGCCCCAGTTGACGCCCCTGGGAACCTCTCACACCAGACGATTGTAACCCCAAAATATGCCTGATAGAGTAATTATGGTGTACACATACTTGGCGAATGCCTACATAGTGTAACTGAGGCAAAATAAGAATGACCAGCCGTCATTCGCCGAGGCAGATGGAAAACCGCCTTAAGAACCATCCACAGACTGGCCGGCACACCGGACCTTGATACTAATCCGCCGAGCGGATCCGTGCCAGGAACCAGCACGCCTTCCCGTCCACAAAGCAGTGCGTTTGACCTCACAGATAACCGGGCGAGCGGGAGACAATTACGAGCTGCATTATGGGCCGTCAAACTCTTCCCATAGAAAACGCTACAGCTGCATCTTCATTGCCCCTGCAGAGTGCGGCCGACAACTGTCGCGAAGAAGGAACCGTACGACAGTTACGTTATGTGGGATGCATCATATCAGGCGAATTCTCTCACCAGGCTCTCATACATAGCGGGAGACGCTCTTTATCTAGGCACCTATACGTGGTCACCGTGCGCTCAGAACTGCAGAGAGCGATGTGATGCGATCGGCGGGCACAATATAAACACTGCCCCACACATCCGTGCAAAGCTTCATCGGATTTCTAAAGCACTTTCCCTTTCGCGAGTGATCAGAACTTACTTTCCGAATACTCCTCGTGTCAGCCTCTAAGGTCGTTCATGCAGCACAGAGTTTTCACCTATACTCGTTATTTGGGAATTCCTTTCCTTTCACACACTAGTTTTTGCCCGGTGCTTGCGGAGCCTGTTGTTCGAAACGCGCTGGTTTGGGTGCGCCATTTTGCAACAGTGGCCAACGCGACCGCAGGCGCGCGGTTTGCGCTGCTGCAACAAAGGGTTACGAGAGCGGCGGCTGGGTCGGCCGCACAGCACTCCTCTCAGGTGCGCCAAACAGCAGCGCAGCGCCACTTGTTGGGCAGAGTTATGGCGGGCCGGCATTTGCATAACGGCGACAAACAGCACGGGGCCGTATGTGCGGCCAGCGCCGCCGACACCCTGCCTCCCTCACAGGCCAGCAGCGCCGCCGCAGCCACCTCCCTGTACCGCTTTCCTCGGCGTTGTTAACTCGTCATCCTCTGCACGGTGAACTTCGTGAGAGGCACCTCCAAGTGGTCACTGACCCGAGGATATGTTTGCTGTTATGATCTTCACTGACAAGACTGATATGAAGCACCTCTGCACGCTACTGTATCCCTCGCAAGCCTTTTCATCTCCACACAACTACTACAGCTTATGTCTCTTTAAAATGCTGTTAGTACACACTTTTCATTGAACAAATAGGATGAAGTTTCAGTACAAGGTTTAAAGAACACACGAGAGATTGTGAAAGCAACCAATCGAGTTTTTTTCTTAAAAGACACCATAGTCGACGTTGACTGTTTAAAATATTTGTTGTTACTATTGCAATTTAGGCCTTATGGCCAGTTTCAAGTAACTCTGCGAAGTCACATTCTGTCAGAATATAAAACTATTCGACATGAGTACATGTCGTCGTCAAAATATATCATGGCAGGATGTGACTTTGCAGTGTTACTTGAAAATGGCGATAAGGCAAATTGCAATAGTAACAATAACGGCGACTATGATGTCTTTTAAGAAATATTATATGACTGTGAATCCCAACCATGAGAAATTAATCAATCCAGTTTTTATCTAAGCTTAAGAAATAAAACGCTTTCAAAATTCTATTTAGGATACCAAAAGCCAAACCATTAATATTTCGGAAGAACTAGAAATTTGTACACACACGGATATATATCCGAATAACATCCTGAACGAAGAAAGAGACCTCAAACATAAAAAAAATATCTGGAAAACATTATTAACCTAACAGAAGAAAATGTTTGAACAAAGCACGATAAACAAACAAACAAAACACGATAGACACCATTTGGGTCACACTGTACATAAAGAAAAATGTCTCTGACAAGCTAAGATATCATTTGCTTATAAAATTAATGCAATAATCGAAAATTCTATAATCAGACAACTGTCAAAAAATAACATGAAATTTCTATGACTGTAACTACATGACCCATATTAACAAAGCAGTAAATAAAAGATATTACGTTGCATGATGTTTTATGGACGTCACTCAGTTTACCAGTAAGTGTAATACTGGATAAAAGCTCTCATAGCACTGTTATATAGATTTTTAGAGAACATAGTTGTGTAGAGATAAACAGCGATTAATTTACTTGTAATCAATTATTCAAAATGACAGTCACAATCGCATTATTTATTTTGCCGCCAACCGGTTTCAACCCGCGATGGGGTCATCTTCAGGGCAATTGACACCATATGGTGTGCACGGTTGGTAACTACCAACCATGTACGGGCAGGGCGACGACTCCAGCGAGCGACCAAATGGTGTAAATTGCCCTGAAGATGAACCACGCCGCGGGTTGAAACCCTTTGGTGGCAAAATAAATAATGCGATTGTGACTGCCATTTTGAATAATTGATTACTGTTATATAGACTTACAGTAAAATACTCTATAAATGTTATGTCAGCAGGAACACTTAAAAACGGCACAAATGTCGAAAGAAGCTTGTCGCGAACCCATAAAAAAAACCAAGCTGTTCCATTAAATTTCGGGTGTGTAGCCGCAAGAATTCTCCTTCTTCATCTTCTTCTTCTAATATTTCGGCTGTGTTCAGCCATCTTCAGAGTGAGCCGCAAGCTATTGACAGCAATTTTTTTTTTAATTGTAGAGTATATATACAATTCTGTAAATGTCAGTCGGCAGTGTTTTTAATTCGGCTTTGTATCTCGGAAATGTGAGGTGACCGAGAAAAACTGATCTGACCAATGTATTTGACACCCATGTACGAACCAGATTCAGAAAAAAGCTTATATTTGTTAACCAATGTAATTGTAGTAGGACCTGCGCCGCTGCCATGGCAGGAGACGTGTGGAGGGAGTGAACGCCGGACCGGGGCTGGTGCTGGTGAATGCCGCTTTTGCTCGTTGTCCAGGAGAGCTTCAGTTCGTCTCTCGACCCCCTTGGCGGATAATGGCACAGCGGCGGTGACCTCACGGCGGTTGACGGTTGACAATTGACTCGCTTCATCCACACGTGTGCAGTCTGGCTGGACGGCTAGTACTTATTCGTGCCAAAACGGGTTTGTTGTGATGTACACCGCGTATCAGAATTCTTGTTTACGGTCCGGGCACTGACCAGCACGTGGATGACTAGCTCGAAGCGCCCCATGGCACAATGGAGGCCCAGCGCACTGCTGTAAGAGACCTGCTTTACGGCTGCGAGCCCCTCAGACTGAGGTCGCGTTGTTTACACTTTGAATGGGCACCTATACTTGAATGCAATTGTAGTATCACGTATCGATACCACCCCACAGGGGTCAATGATGGCGATGGAATTGTAAGTTTCCGTCAGACGCCGATAGTGGTCGTGCAGGATCCGGCAGAGTCAATGGAGTATTCCCACTGAGCCACGCCTCCAGCGGCTTTGTACTAAGAGCGCCCCCTGCCACCGCGATATAGGACAGCTGGCAGCAGCCACACCGCAAATGTTCAAATGTGTGTGAAATCTTATGAGACTCAACTGTTAAGGTCATCAGTCCCTAAGGTTACACACTACTTAACGTAAACTACCCTAAAGACAAACACACACACACCCATGCCCGAGGGATGACTAACCTCCGCCGGGACCAGCCGGACAGTCCATGACTGCAGCGCCTTAGACCAGCCTCACATAGTTGGAGCCTCTTCGCTATGTGAAGCAAGGCCGACGCCACCTAATCACGAACCTTGACACCACCTTTTGTGATTTTGTTAAGAGGGCCCTTCTCTTGTTGGCACTGAGAGCTGTACTCTATTTCTTGGTGCACTATTTGTAATGAGATCATATGCTCGGAGAAATGTGCTTTAAGTAAATCTTCTGTTGTCTTTGTTAACATGTTCTCTAATCATTTATGCCCCTACCCAGCTATACTACAACGACAGCTGTCACACTAACCTCTAGTCCATCTCTCGAACACAACAGGAAGTCCACCCCCGTGGGAAAAAATGGTTCAAATGGCTGTGAGCACTATGGGACTTAACTTCTGAATAAGAGATGCAACTTTTAAAGAACGGCAACTAGAGCTGCTGAAGCGACCAGCCTCACATCACCCAATGCTGTCACAACAGCTTAAACGACAGTTCTTCAGCGTGTAGTACACTTTTTTTTTTTTGGTCAGTCTACTGACTGGTTTGATGCGGCCCGCCACGAATTCCTTTCCTGTTCTACTGTGCTTTACGGTTTTTGCCCTCTACAGCCCCCCCCTAGTACCATGGAAGTAATTCCCTCATGTCTTAGCAGATGTCCTACCATCCTGTCCCTTCTCCTTATCAGTGTTTTCCACATATTCCTTTCCTCTCCGATTCTGCTTAGAACCTCCTTATTCCTTACCTTATCAGTCCACCTAATTTTCAACATTCGTCTATAGCACCACATCTCAAATGCTTCGATTCTCTTCTGTTCCGGTTTTCCCATAGTCCATGTTTCGCTACCATACAATGCTGTACTCCAGACGTACATCCTCAGAAATTTCTTCCTCAAATTAAGGCCGGTTTTTGATATTAGTAGACTTCTCTTGGCCAGAAATGCCTTTTTTGCCATAGGGAGTCTGCTTTTGATGTCCTCCTTGCTCCGTCCGTCACTAGTTATTTTACTGCTTAGGTAGCAGAATTCCTTAACTTCATTGACTTCGTGTCCATAAATCCTGATGTTAAGTTTCTCGCTGTTCTCATTTCTACTACTTCTCATTACCTTCGTCTTTCTCCGATTTACTCTCAAACAATACTGTGTACTCATTAGACTGTTCATTCCGTTCTCCGATTTACTCTCAAACCATACTGTGTACTCATTAGACTGATCATTCCGTTCAGCAGATCATTTAATTCTTCTTCACTTTCACTCAGGATACCAATGTCATCAGCGAATCGTATCATTGATATCCTTTCACCTTGTATTTTAATTCCACTCCTGAACCTTTCTTTTATTTCCATCATTGCTTCCTCGATGTACAGATTGAAGAGTAGGGGCGAAAGGCTACAGCCTTGTCTTACACCCTTCTTAATACGAGCACTTCGTTCTTGATCATCCACTCTTATTATTCCCTCTTGGTTGTTGTACATATTGTATGTGATCCGTCTCTCCCTATAGCTTACCCCTACTTTTTTCAGAATCTCGAACAGCTTGCACCATTTTATACTGTCGAACGCTTTTTCCAGGTCGACAAATCCTATGTACGTGTCTTGATTTTTCTTTAGCCTTGCCTCCATTATTAGCCGTAACGTCAGAATTGCCTCTCTCGTGCCTTTACTTTTCCTAAAGCCAAACTGATCGTCACCTAGCGCATTCTCAATTTTCTTTTCCATTCTTCTGTACATTATTCTCGTAAGCAGCTTCGATGCATGAGCTGTTAAGCTGATTAAGTGACTTGAAGATGGCCGCCCGACCGAAACTAAAATCGTTAAATAAAGACGGATTATAGTACTTCTAGCTTTTGGTAGTTTCGTGATGACGTTCTTTCAATACAGGGTGTCCATAAAAGAAAGTTCCATATTCAGTGATTTATTGCAAGAGATTAATTTAGCCTGTTTACAACAAATCGTAAAGGTAAATTAACCTGGATTTTCTTTCAAACGTTCAGTGTGTGCCTTAGATGGGTGACCATCCGGTCTGCCGAGTGCTGTTGGCAAGCGGGGTGCACTCAGCCCTTGTGACGCAAACTGAGGAGTTACTTGACTGATAAGTAGCGGCTCCGGTCTAGTAAACTGACATACGGCCGGGAGAGTGGTGTGCTGACCACGTGCCCCTCCATATCCGCATCCAGCCTGTGGGCTGAGGATGACATGGCGGCCGGTCGGTATCGTTGGGCCTCCCAAGGCCTGTTCGGACAAGGAGGAGGAGGAGTGTGTGCGCCTTTAGTTATAAGAGACACACACGGCCTGAAATCCACTGCTACACACCCTTTGGTTATCAACTCTGGAGCTAAGCAAGCAGTAGTCTCTTTAGTCCTATGTCTCAACTCTGGCAAATCTCCGATTAGTAGCGGAACGTAGACTCGATGTTTTGAAGCACAAAGGAACAAATCGCTTGGCGTGACGCCAGGTGAACGTCAAGGCCAGCGGAAAAGAGCTTTCTCGTATTGAGCATAAAGACCAAACCAAAAGCGAGGGGCTTAGATATTCAACCACTCTCATACAAAGAGATGTCATGTTAATGGGGAGAGGGCTGCTTACTCGTTTTTAGCTTCACCTAATTGGAGAAAGAGGCATTCTTAAATCATATCCAGATCACGCAGCGAATATGTAACGTGTCAGGCAACACCAACACCTTCCACGAAAACCCTGACATGCTAAGCAAATCCAGTAGTATGTCACATAGCTCCGAATAAATCGTGACATTAAATTAACCAAAGTAATACGAGTAACGAGTGAGCAAATGGAATACCACAGACTAACACAAGAATGCCTAAATGCATGTCCTACCTTCCCACCTTGAGACAGACGCAGTTCCGAGGGGAGAAACGAGATAAGAAGCCGAGAGCAGAACCGTGTTAAGCTAGAAGGCTCTACGATAAGGGACGGACTGGACACCCACGTCGCCAGCTAACCACTAGGACAACGCCAGGTGCAAGTTTTAGTGTGAGACTTTTTCGCGTCTCTCTTACGTCACAGACCACCCCCCACCCCCACCCCCACCCCCACCCCCGAGCCCGTGTTAAAAGCTAGAGCCCTCCAGAAAAACAGTATAGATCTTACGATAACACAAAAAGGGCCACACCACCCGCACGTTTTAGCGTGAGACTTTTTCGCGTCTCTGTGACGTTAGGACCACTACCCAGCCCATGTTAAAAGATAGAGCCCTCCAGAAGAACAGTATAGGTCTTACGATAACGCTAAAAGGACCGGACCAGCTGCAAGTTTTAGCGTGAGACTTTTTCGCGTCTGTTACGTTGCAAACTTTAAAAACATTGCCCCACCACGAAAAGTATAACGTTTCTCATTGGATAGACAGAATTTTTGTAGGCGGAGCTTAAGGTTAACATTGAGGCCCTGATTGGTCAGATGAAAACACAGCCAGATAGTTTTTTTTAAACCGACTTCGGTAAATGGTAGTAAGGAGAAGTTAGTTAGATCCGAGACGGCGAGCTAGGTGGCTGCTGCGCCGGCCGCGGCCCCCTGACGAACTCCAACAAGGTAATGAACGCACGCGATGCCGCATAACTGCGCATAAAGCTTCACTCAGAACTGCAGAAGTCTCATCTGTTACACCCCCTTTTTGCGTAATACTAGTGTCGATCGTCAATTTAAGCTCATGGTGTTCACATTTGCCACTTGAAGTAAAAATCTAAAACGCGATGATTTTTCTGTTATATACACTCCTGGAAATGGAAAAAAGAACACATTGACACCGGTGTGTCAGACCCACCATACTTGCTCCGGACACTGCGAGAGGGCTGTACAAGCAATGATCACACGCACGGCACAGCGGACACACCAGAAACCGCGGTGTTGGCCGGCGAATGGCGCTAGCTAAGCAGCATTTGTGCACCGCCGCCGTCAGTGTCAGCCAGTTTGACGTGGCATACGGAGCTCCATCGCAGTCTTTAACACTGGTAGCATGCCGTGACAGCGTGGACGTGAACCGTATGTGCAGTTGACGGACTTTGAGCGAGGGCGTATAGTGGGCATGCGGGAGGCCGGGTGGACGTACCGCCGAATTGCTCAACACGTGGGGCGTGAGGTCTCCACAGTACATCGATGTTGTCGCCAGTGGTCGGCGGAAGGTGCACGTGCCCGTCGACCTGCGACCGGACCGCAGCGACGCACGGATGCACGCCAAGACCGTAGGATCCTACGCAGTGCCGTAGGGGACCGCACAGCCACTTCCCAGCAAATTAGGGACACTGTTGCTCTTGGGGTATCGGCGAGGACCATTCGCAACCGTCTCCATGAAGCTGGGCCACGGTCCAGCACACCGTTAGGCCGTCTTCCGCTCACGCCCCAACATCGTGCAGCCCGTCTCCAGTGGTGTCGCGACAGGCGTGAATGGAGGGACAAATGGAGACGTGTCGTCTTCAGCGATGAGAGTCACTACTGCCTTGGTGCCAATGATGATCATATGCGTGTTTGACGCCGTGCAGGTGAGCGCCACAATCAGAACTGCATACGACCGAGGCACACAGGGCCAACACCCGGCATCATGGTGTGGGGAGCGATCTCCTACACTGGCCGTACACCTCTGGTGATCGTCGAGGGGACACTGAATAGTGCACGGTATATCCAAACCGTCATCGAACCCATCGTTCTACCATTCCTAGACCGGCAAGTGAACTTGCTGCTCCAACAGGACACTGCACGTCCGCATGTATCCCGTGCCGCCCAACGTGCTCTAGAAGGTGTAAGTCAACTACCCTGGCCAGCAAGATCTCCGGATCTGTCCCCCATTGGGCATTTTTGGGACTGGATGAAGCGTCGTCTCACGCGGTCTGCACGTCCAGCACGAACGCTGGTCCAACTGAGGTGCCAGGTGGAAATGGCATGGCAAGCCGTTCCACAGGACTACATCCAGCATCTCTACGATCGTCTCCATGGGAGAATAGCAGCCTGCATTGCTGCGAAAGGTGGATATACACTGTACTAGTGCCGACATTGTGCATGCTCTGTTGCCTGTGTCTATGTGCCTGTGGTTCTGTCAGTGTGATCATGTGATGTATCTGACCCCAGGAATGTGTCAATAAAGTTTCCCCTTCCTGAGACAATGAATTCACGGTGTTCTTATTTCAATTTCCAGGAGTGTAGCTATTGAGAAGCCACATCAGCCACTGTAATTTACGACAAGTTAGATAAGTAATTAAAGATAATTGAGGGTCACTGTAGACCATTTTGATAGTTTTCTCTTTTGTGAAACTTAATTTAAACCTAGATTATAGATGTGATATGGCATAGGTCATCCTTCGATTCATTCCAGGACTTGGAAACCCATTCAGGGAATATTCGTTCACATTTTTGTTGAACGAAGTTGATTTTTGCCATCCTGTATTAAAACACTTCCTTTTATCAGTAGTGCAATTGATAAACAATGTTTTGTGAGTAGAATAAAATTTCCAATGGTAAACTTAACTGCTTTTTCGACGTTATTTTACCAGCTAACTAAAAATAGGAAAGCCTTGAACCCCTTCCACTAAATTTAGTTAGTATTAAGATTGTTTTACAGGGAGTGCATTGGAGCTGACGCTGAAATCATTAAGTATTTGGTTGTATCATAGCTAGTCTCACTGAACTCTTCTGAATTCTACATGTCAGGTGACTCCTTACCAGCAACAGGTGCCAGGTTCAAACTAGTCAATTCCCTAAAAACACGCTCAGAGCGTCGTTTTGCGAAAGTGGTAGGGAGACACGACATAGAACAAATAGATCCCACCCAGAATGTTAGAAATAAACAAATAAATAAATAAATAAAACCAGGAATATTCTGTACATTTGACGATGGGACAAAAGGCAGAAACCATTTAATTTTGGGGAAACTCTTTCATATTGTACAAGTTCATTAGGACATTCTCGGCCGCAGTTACGAAGATTATGGGTATTTACCTTCCCACTTATGTGAAAAGTTGCCGCAAATGAACACCAGATGATCAAGTACCTTCCCGCAGCAACACTTCTCCTGCAAAGCCATAATGCACACCAGAGTGATCTAGCTTTAAAGTACGTACCAAATGTAACCGGCATGGACGCACGTGCAAACATTCCCTCAAAACCTTCCACACTGTCGCCTTTCGCAAATGAAGTCCAAGTATTGCTTCCGTACAGACGTCTTAGGACTACGCAGGTAAGACGCTCTGACACCGCCAACATCCTCTCCAGACACCTTTGGAATTCCCGTGCTTTTTCCTCTGCAGACACATTTGGTCGTTTCGACTTGATTACACCATCGGCGGATGTTTTTGCCACATGGAGGATCACCGTTAATGCTCGTTCAACTGCAACTACAGAATTCACTCTTCGCAAACGGCACAGCACAATATGTTTCTAGCTCAGGAGTCACCATTTTGCGTATGTGGCGCTTCAAGTAGGAAAACAACAAAGCTTGGTCATTGTCAAATGGCGACTTTCGTGTCTTTGCAGTGCGTAAAACAAATACGTAAAGCAAATTTTTGAGCGTGTAGAGAAGGAGGAACATCCAGCTTTGCCGGCCGGTGTGGCCGTGCGGTTGTAGGCGCTTCAGTCCGGAACCGCGTGACCGCTACGGTCGGAGGTTCGAATCCTGCCTCGGGCATGGATGTGTGTGCTTTAAGCAGTTCTAAGTTCTAGGGGACTGATGACCTCAGATGTTAAGTCCCATAGTGCTCAGAGCCATTTCAACCTTCTTTTTTTTTCGCACATCCAGCTTTTCGTAGCCCTGTTACATGATAAAGCGCCTCTGTTGCGTTAAGGGCATTCCTTGGCTAACATCTACTCACCAGCTCCAGTCTCAAAGGTAACCGACGCTCACGACTGCCACAGTATGTCTTGAAAGAATGATTTGCATCCTCGCAGTGGCGCTACTACCGCCACTGTTTCAAGTATAAAAACACGTGTACCAGCTTTAGTTGACGTCACAAAACACCTTCTTCATTGTGAGATTTTTTTCCTGGCATTGTAATTTAGTTCTCACTGTCGTGGTCCCTACATGCTCATTTTTCGGCTGCCTGGGGGGGGTTGTCCCGTCGTCCTTGTGCGTTATGTGCCACAACATAGCAGGGACGACTTCCTATTGTACAGGTTACTACGGCTTTCGCTGGTCCATTGACATACTGAGTGCAAGATGAATGTTTAAATGCTTTTGTGTGTTCTGTAGTTAATATGATGTTGTTCCTTAAATGCCTGGAGGAGTGATAGGGGAATGCTGTAGCATATTATTTGAGTCATCATTTGACTTCAGTTGATCACGAAAATCGGGCGTCTTCCGTTTCTCAACTCACCCATGCATCTCTCTCCCTCTCTCTCTCTCTCTCTCTCTCTCTCTCTCTCTCTCTCTCTCTCTCTCTCTTTCTCTTTCTCTCTTACACACACACACACACACACACACACACACACACACACACACACACACACGAAACTTCAACACTCAGCCACAATTCTTTCTTCAGTGTATAGAACACCGCAGGCGCGAACACAACTCTCCCCCACCCCAACAAAGTGCCGGTGTGCCGCTGTGAGAACCTCACCCAAGGCGTGTACGTCTTTAGGAAAATATATGCAATAGACCATCACGCCGCCAGGAAGCATACTCCGAGAGAAGACAATTGCTAGTACCTCATCAGACGCCGCCCCGACCGCCGTTAACGCAACGGAACCAGACGGTGTTGCGCTCGGGCACGCCTGCACAGCACTCATTAATATGGAAATCTGGCAAACTCGGCAGACGCAGCGGAAGCCGGCATTCAGCTGCTCAGAAAATAATTTTGGCGCTCCGTTCCGGCGACGAGCGCGCAACCGAGTTATGTCGGACACAACGAGCAGAAAATTAAAAATTACCCGTCGGTGAGTTCGCGTTGCGTTCCCATTGTGGCCTGTTGAGTGACCGTTTGCGGATACAGGCTGCGAAAAGGGCCCGAGTGGTACACTGTGTCCGACAAGCAATTTCTTCTTAGCCATTTTGCACTCACTGTCATCTCACTTTTTAGCTGCCTGTACTCCGCTTCGCCTGCTTCATTTGCTGCGCGGTTATACTTTCTCATTTTGTCAAATACAATGTGCGCTGCGTTTTCCGAGAATTTCTACTAGCTGGGTATTTTTTCCTGTTTCACTATTCCACCTAACAAAATTATCAGTCTGTCCTCTGTTGTCACCGTTTCCTCTGTTTTAGCCAATCGCTTCCTAATGCTCTCTTTGAAACTCTAATTTTTAGGTTCGTTTACTTTACCCAGGTCCCACGTCCCTTATTTTCTGACTCCCGACACTTTCTTCAGTTTTAAACTGCAGTTCATAAACAACAAATTATGCTCAGATTCCTGCCTCTGAAAAGTTTTTGAAAATTAAAATTTGCTTTCTAAATTTTTGACTTCTCATTATAAACGTTGCGATGTCTCCAGTTCTGGTCCACGTATACAATATCTCTTTTATGTCTCTCAAAGTACAGACAATAACATCAGGAATCAGTAATATTGTTTGGAATATTTGTTTGGAATATTTCTCTCCACTCGGGGTCAGTTGTCTTGCAACAGCCACTGCCGTTCCCAGGCCCGGATAAAGGAGGAGGGTCGGTCACTGGATTAACAACCCAGTCCTGTAAAAGAACTCTTTGTTACGGAAAAAGATATCTACACCCTGTTCGTCGATTTTCAACGTGCATATGACAGCATACACACGAATAGCCTATACAGTGCAATGCGGGACTTCAGGATCCCTGAGAAGCTAATGAGAATGGTGCAAGTTTGTATGGGAGGGTCAAATGCAGCTGCACGTTTCCGACGAGCCACACCAGAAACAATCGACATTGAGACAGGCCTCTCATGTGTTCTGTTCAGTGTCACCAATGGCAGATGACATAGTACTATTAAGTGAATCAAAGCACGAGTCGAAAGAAATCTACCGGAAAATGGACAATTAGACACAGAAGGTAGGGCTCAAAGTGAATCGAGAAAAAAACAGAGTTCATGCTATTAGGAAGGAGACAAGAGCAGGTAGAATTTCTTGAGGTAGATGAAAAGAGGTTCGAGAGAGTAGACCAGCTCAAATACTTGGGATCTTGGTTTACCACGGACAACAACATAAAATTGTACATCAAGGAAAGAATAGCAGTGGGAACTAAATGCATACATTCCCTCAGGGAGACTCTTGGCTCTAAATCGACCTCAGTGAACACTAAGATGAAAATCTACAATACAGTGATATGTTCAGCAGTAATGTACTGTTCAGAAACATGGAGCATGACTAAGCGAAAAAGCTATTAATATTTGAAAGAAGAATAATGAGGAAGATATGGGGACCAGTTTTAGATAACGGAGAATGGAGGAGAGGAAAAACGAGGAAATCCACTTTCTGATGCGACAACCAACTATCCTACAGAAGATACAGAGCAAATGAATACAATGGGTGGGCCATGTAGCCCGTATGCCAGATGGAAGACAGGCGAAGATGGCACTAGTGGGGAAACCAAACACCAAACCAGGGCAGAGTTCCTCCAAACTGGCGCCGCAAATTCAGCTCCTGAGATACTCAGCACCAGACCCGTGGTGCGCAAAACATGTGGTTGAGCTCCCCACGATGAGCCTGTTAGCTTCCGCAGTATGTTGTTCCCGGGACAGACCTTTGTTTTAGTGTTGTGACAGTGCTGCTTAAAAGTAAGTGCTCTGTCCAATGTTACTCCCAGGTATTTTGGGATGTTTGTATGTTTCAGCTCTTCCCCTTGCCACATGACTTGGAGTTTCCGTTTGGCTTGTTTGTCCCTAAGATGGAAGTCGGATACATGAGATTTACTAGGGTTTGGCTTGAGATTATTGCCGTCGTAATAGGTAGCAAGTTCTGTTAAGGCTCCTGTGAGATTCTCCTCCACTTGCTCAAAGGTTTTATCCTGTGTGGCCACTGCTGCATCATCAGCATATATGGACATTCGTGTCTGGTGGCTCATGGGAAGATCATTGGTATAGATGTTAAATAATATTGGAGCCAAGACACTACCCTGTGCAAGTCCATTTTTCTGTGTCCTCCATCGGCTGTTTTTAGATTGTGAGGTTACATAGTAGCGTCTGTTTTGTAGCATGCATTTCACGAACATAGAAAGGGTGTAGTCCTTAGTGACATTATACACTTTCTGGGTAAGCAACTTATGGTTAACTGTGTCATATGCTGCACTGAGATCCAGGAATGCGACCCCAGTTACTTCTCCTCTCTGATAGCCGTCTTCGATGTACTGTGTGAGATTAAGGATTTGGCCACAGCATGATTTTCCTGGTCGAAATCCAGCTTGTTCGTTAATGAGGGCTTTGTCCACATAATCAGCTATGCGTTTGAGGATCATTCGCTCCAGCACTTTAAATAAATGACAAAGTAGTGAGACAGGCCGAAAATTTTTAGCTTCAGCTGGGTCTTTCCCTGGTTTTAGTAACGCAATAACCCGAGCTTTCCTCCACAGTTTAGGAATTTGCGTTGTTGTAATACATTTATTCATTAGCTCTAGGATCCATGCTTGTACTCCCGGTCCAAAATGTTTAATTTGCTCAGATCTCAGATCATCGAGGCCAGCAGCCTTATTGTTTTTCAAATCGTTGATGGCATCTTGTAGCTCCTGAATGAAGAACGGGCGAGCTAGGAAGCTAATCTCCTCGTTCAGTTTTCTTTTAATTTTGCCATTCCTGATCTTCCTTTTAGTTTTTCCGTTCATGAGTAGTTGGTGAGCTATCTGATCAGGTGTAACTTCACTGTAATTTGGTTGTGGTTCTGTTGGGTCGTTGTTGAGGCTTTTGACCAGTTTCCATGCCTTCCTACTGCTGTGCTTCATGTCCGTCTCTTGTAGGAGGTTACACCACTTTTCCTTTCTCGCTTCGGAGAAGTACCTCACCTGCCTGGATCGTTTCCTCTGAGAAGGGATCCTTATTGTACAGTTCTTCATACTTTTTCAGAGCTTCCTTGCTGCTACCATTGAGTCCAGCGATATACTGGGTGCGGCACCCTCTAGGTATGCGCCGTCGAGAGATTTTCTTGACAAGGTCTGTAAAAGTTTCATATGATTGTATCTCTGGTTTAATTTCCAAGATATCCTTATCAAGGTCCTCTGTGAAAAGATCCCAATGAGCTTTTTTGAAACTGAAGCGTCTCTTGAAGGGCATTACATCTGATTTGATTACTGCAGTAATGCAGCAAGTTATTGCTCTGTGTTGCGATCTTGGAATTGGGTCCTCGATTTGCTTTACAGTTTGCAGTGACACACCAATTCTGTTGCATGGTATAGTTTTAATTCTAAGAATTTAATATTGTACCTGGTCTTTCTTTGTGTTTCAAAAATGGCTCTGAGCACTATGTGACTTAACAACTGAGACCATCAGTCTCCTAGAAGTTAGAACTACTTAAACCTAACCAACCTAAGAACACCACGCACATCAATGCCCGAGGCAGGATTCGGACCTGCGGCCGTACCAGTCGCGTGGTTCCGGGCTGAAGCTTCTAGAACCGCTCGGCCACCGCGGCCGGCCTTTCTGTGTGTTTATCAGACCTTCTGCATATATTAGAAGGGAAACCTTTAGCAGGTTCTGTAGAGAATATGGCGAATTCTCATATTTTCTACATTAGTGGTAAAGAGTCTCAGTAAACACATTCCTAACTCTGTAGTTTATAGTCAGTGCTTAATAAATTGGCGGTGGATATACCTGTTCCCACTGATTAGTCACTATCAAAAGTCCGTTAACACTTCCTGGCCTACGCAACGAATCAATATTTCGATGAGTCTTCTAGCAGGAGCAGCATGCTAATGTTACCTCCTAGCATGCCTTAACTCATCCATCACCTGAGATGTATTTATTGATATTTACTAGTCAGTGGAAACCGTCGTACCCATTCAACACAAGAGGCAAAATGGTTCAAATGGCTCTGAGAACTATGGGACTTAACATCTATGGTCATCAGTCCCCTAGAACTTAGAACTACTTAAACCTAATTAACCTAAGGACAGCACAAAACACAAGAGGCACCAAAAAAGTAATGCAACACATCTTTTTTTAAGCAGGTTGCTTTTATTCAGGAGTCCAGTACACTATACTATCCCCCACTCTTTCGGCTAAAATTCCTGTTTGAAACATAATCTCCATTGAATGCTGCGGTCTTACGTCACCTTACTGGGAGAGCCTGCATGCTCTCCTGGTACCACCCTACCAGTCGACGTAGGAGCCAACGTCTTGTCGCATCTGTAAGTTCCCCATCATCTACGTATTGCTTCCCGCCATTACTTTGCCTGCTGAGGCTATGGCTTTGGATTTTTTCAACGGGATATTGCTGTTTTGTTTCCGATTCGAAGTGATAAACCCCTATTTCATCGTAAGTGACGATATTCGACAATAAGTAATCACCAACAGTCTCGTATTCCGCACAGATAGTCCTTCGTTGCTTTTCATAATCTCCTGTTAACGGCGAAGAATCCAGAGGGCAGACACCTTTGAGTATTCCAAGTGGTGGACGAGTGTGTCATCACCATCCAGCAGAGACGCCCAGTTGGGCAGCGAGGCGGTGACTGTGATCCTTCACTCACCTCGAATGAGAGTGTCCAAACGTTCCAGCATTGCAGAAGTCACAGCTGTGTGCAAGTGGCTGGCAGTTAGGAGACTGGACATGTTTGCACGACCCTGTTGCGATGACGACAGACGTCTCGCCCAACGACTCACCGCGCTTTTGCTCACTGCTAGGTCTCCTTAGAGGTTTTGCAAGCACCTTTGAATATCTGCGATGCTTTCATTTTCCGCCAAAAGTTCTCTGCTAAAACGCACCTCCGTTACAGACGCCATTTTTGAGGCTACATACAGCGTCGCCACATACTGGAACTTCATGAAACTAGACGGACCGAAGAGCAAACATTCCACTAAGCCCCACAAGAAATTCCCCGCCCCCCCTTTTTTCCAAACGAAACTGGCCGAGAAAAGAAAGTGTTGCATTATTTGTTGAATATAATTTACGCGAGAAATGACTGAAACAAACGTTATGTTGAATATGCTTCAGAACTTATCGACAGTAAATCGCTGCAAAGATTTGATCTACAGCTCCTTAAAAAACTAGAGTTGCTATTTACAATGCTGGTATTGCAAAGAAACCAATGACAGCGCAATTTAGTTTAGGTTCCTCCCCATGGGAAATAAACCGCTGGCCCGAAAAATTACCAGTTCATGACACTGATGTGGGTGTGCCAATTGTAAAAACTGTTAGTTGGTCTAAACAGGTCATTCCAAAGGATTTAAATATGCTTCATTTCATGTTAGAAAATTGTCGAAGTGTCTGTAGCAAGATCCCCGAGTTAATCTCCGAAATAAACAGTAGCAATGCCAATATTGTATTAGGTACCGAAAGCTGGTTGAAACCAGACATAAAACGCAGTGAAATTATGAACTCTGATTGGACAATCTATAGGAAGGATAGGACTGATGCTATGGGAGGTGGTGCGTTCACTGCAGTTAAGAGCTATTTAAACGCAGTTGAGATCGATACTGCATCGGACTGTGAAATAGTCTGGATAAAGCTGTCAATCAGACAAGGACTCACCATTGTAGTAGGTTGTTTTTATAGACCACCAGCATCCGCAACAAACGTCGCAGGACATTTCAGGGAAAGTCTTGAGTACATAGGAAGTAAATACCCAAATTATCCATTAGTTATAGGCGGAAACTTTAATCTATCATCCACTGACTGGGAAAATTACACGTTTATCACAGGGGGTAGAAGCAAAGATTCGTGTGAAGTTATCCTAGGAGCGCTCTCAACATACAACCTTGAGCAATTGGTTAGAAAACCAACTCGAGATGCGAACATATTAGATATCTTGGCCACAAACAAACCTGATCTTTTTGAGGAAGCTGATCTAGAACAAGGTATTAGCGACCATGGTGTCGTTGTTGCTTCTACGTCAGTGGATGTTGAAAAAAACAACAACAAAGAAACAGAGTAGAGTTTTCTTGTCTGGGAAAGCAAATAAAAGTGCCATTAATGAATATCTTCATACTCAGCGCCAAGCATTCACCGCTGGACACAAAGATACTGAGCATCTTTGATCGTACGTAAAATCTATAAACGCTACAAATAATTCAATACCTTTTCTTGCTGACAGTACGGGTAGTGTAACTGATGATGATAAACAGAAGGCCGAAATTCTAAACCTAGCTTTCAAAAACTCGTTTACGATAGAGGACTGCAGCACCATTGCACCTTTCAATTATCGAACAAACGAAAGGATGGCTGACATAGTGTTTAGTGTATCTGGGATTGTAAAACAGTTAAGATCCTTAGACGCCAGAAAGGCATCTGGCCCAGACGGTATCCCCGTAAGATTACATGTTGACTATGCTACAAATATAGCACTATTCTTATCCATCATCTATCAGAGATCATTGGAACAGCGGAAAGTTCCACGGGACTGGAAGAAGGCCCAGGTCACAGCAATCAATAAAAAGGGGAGAAAATCGGATGCACATAATTACCGGCCAATTTCACTGACATCGATTTGTTGTAGAATCATGGAACATATATTGTGTTCAGTCATAATGACCTCTCTAGACTCTGAGAAGGTCATCTGTAGGAACTAGCACGGTTTTAGGAAACAGTGGTCATGCGAGACTCAGCTGATCCGCTTTGTGCATGATATACAACAGGCTCTAGGTACCGGCTCCCAAGTTGATGCCATATTTCTCGACTTTCGAAAGGCGTTCGACTCAGTTCCGCAATGTCACTTGCTACAAAAAGTGCGCGCTTACGGTCTATCCAATGACATATGCGGTTGGATAGAAGGTTTTCTAACAGACAGGGAGCAGTATGTCGTCCTGAATGGGGCAACTCCAACAGAAACAAGAGTAGCTTCAGGTGCGCCCCAGGGCATCGAAATAGGTCCTCTGCTTTTTACGATTTACGTAATTGATCTGGTTGATGGTATTGTCAGCGGCCTTAGACTGTTTGCCGATCTTGCTGCAGTCTACAGGAAAATAGTATCACACGCAAGTTGTGAACAAATCAATGAGGATATGCAGAAAATAAATGCGTGGTGTAATGACTGGCAGTTATCTCTCAATATTAGTAAGTGCAACATACTGCCTATAACAAGGCGAAAATCCCCATTAATGTATGAGTACAAAATAAATGATCAGTCTTCGGAAGCGGTAACATCCGTCAAGTATCTGGGTGTGACTATTCGAAATGATCTGAAATGGAATGATCAGATTACACAAGTAACGGGCAAGGCGAATTATAGATCACGGTTTATTGGTAGAATCCTGAAGCGATGCAGTCCTTCAACAAAGAGCTTACAATACGTTAGTTCGCCCAGTCTTTGAGTATTGTTCGTCTGTATGGGACCCTTACCAGTTGGGTCTGATTCAAGAGATTGAGAAGGTCCAAAGGTCCAAAGAAGAGCGGCAAGATTCGTGACTGGTACATTTAGCCTTCGCGAGAGCGTTACAAATCTCATAGAAAGTTTGAAGTGGGACACACTTGCAGATAAACGACGCGCTAAACAGAAGGGGCTGTTCACTAAATTACGAAATCCAATCTTCACCGAGGATGTAGAAAATATATTATTACCACCAACTTTCAAATCGCATAATGATCATCATTGAAAGATAAGGAAAATAAGAGGCGTTCAGACAGTCGTTTTTCCCTCGCGTGGTCCGCGAGTGGAACCAACACCGACTCAAAGGAAGGCCTCGGCGCTTGTTCATGACGTCACGTCAGCTAGGCACAGCGAACGCCAGGTCTGTTGCAGGCATACTCATAATGGTGGTGTCTCCCTCTCTGACACAGGAAAATGTGAAACTACTGGCGGTAGTTGGCCAACACACATTATTCTGAGAGATTTCTGCAATCAATTAATTGCGCAGTTCATTACACTTCTTAACAAATAGTGAACCCCTGAACTTAAATTTCCACCTATTTTAAGGATTGACATACAAAAACAACTTCATGGTCCAGCAGCAACAGAATTCGTGCTTTTTTACTTTATTTGTAAATCTGAGGAAGTTACGTTTGTACTGGGTTGCTTTTACAAGAAACTGTGAACATATTGGTGCTCTTATTTAGATATCTTGGTTGACTATGGGGTGAGGAGCACTGAATGTTCATGAAATATCTTGCGATTGTACACGTTTTGGGATGGGGTGGCGGACAGAAGAAGAGGGAAAAGAGAGATACTTGTTTTATCAAATATTTTTTTTTTATCTTATAAAGTTCCTCCTCTCAGTTGCAAGAGGGGAATATTTACTTTTTCTAATGTGCATGTTTAAAAAAGTTAAAGCTCACCAGTATTTTCTATGTATGAAGCTACTTTGTTTCCTGTTTATAATTCCTTTCGTTGAAAACGACTGTAATCTAATGACTGGCAACAGTTGGACGTTTACACATGTAAATTAGTTCACATTTCCAGTGACGATGTCAAATGAAAATAAATAAGTTATTTAAAGAAACGAGTTAATTGTAAGGGGGTTGCGGTAAGTTTCGATAGCAAAATGGATCAAGTAAATATAGTTATTTGAATGTAAAATATCCGAAGCTTGCAATGTGGCAAAGCATCTTCTCATATTGATCTACGTTTGTTTCGACAGGATTCAGTAATACAGAACTATGATCTTCATTTGTAGCTTTACGATAGTAAGAAAATCTTTCATCTGAATAAAACTGCAGAATCCAAAACAGTACCAAACATTTTGTCCAAAACTAAGAGATTTATAGTGATAAGCACGCCCAGGCGTTTCTGGCTGCAACAGACCTGGCGTTCGCCGTGCCTAGCTGACGTGACGTCGCCAACAGAGGCCTTCCTTTGAGTCGGTGTTGGTGGAACAGAGGGTTGGGAGGGGGAGGGGGGGGGGGGGAAGGGATTTGACTTTGGTGCGAATTGTGCCCTCCGCCACACACCGCTTGGTGGCTAGCGGAGTATAGATGTAGATGTAATGCAGAGCTGTTGTTGAAAGGAACTTACGGTACACAAGAAAAAGCAAGGGCTGTAAGACTAAACTTTGTGGGACAACGTACATACTCGTAGTTGGCATTCGGGTTAACCCTGTCTCGGTTAGGAAGTACCGCATCCGTGGTGGCTGTTTTCCACCCCCACAAAGGACTAAGTAACTGGCTCGGGTAACGTCGTCGCCTCATTTCCGTCTTTCAGTGCGCCGCACCCGAGTGCAGAGTTGAGGGCGGGAGGCGGCAGAGACCCGGAGCAGCGACCGGTCGGTGTGTCGGGCTTCTGCGACATTAGGCTGGAGGGCGCCGCTCCGGCAGTCGGCGGCGCCGCGGCGCTCCTTTCACTCCCCCCAGCCAGGCGGCTGTAATCAGATCTTCGCCGGCGCGCCTCTTCGCAAAAGTTTCCTCCCCTACCCCCCTCCTCCACCTCCCCCGCCCGCAGCTCGGCCGCGTGTTCTCCAGCCAGCCTCGCAGATGTTGGCGCTGGAGGGGGCGCTCAGCTGTAAATTAACATGCGCCGCACCGAACTTGGCTCAGCCCCCACGCCCCCAACAAGGCGGGCTTTCAAGGCCCGGGCCCCCGCCGCCGCGCAGTTTTCAAAGTCAGCCCTGCTGCCGCTATTGAAATCGCGCCACTCGTTAATTAGGGGGCGGAAACACTTTGCGCGCTGCGCTGGTGGCGAGGATGGGCGGATAAGGGGTGGGGGGAAAGATTCTCGGTGAGACCTGTGAGGTAATGGTGATGGGAACCGCTGTCTGACGACTGTGCCACTCGTTTCTTTCACCTTCTTTCATTCTTGGTTCCTTTTCTGGAAGCGTGGATTGGGTGGATGATTTGGGGAGAGGAGAACAACCGGCGAAGTCATCGGTTCCATCACGTTAGGGAAGGATGGGGAAAGAAGTCGACCGTGCCCTTTCAAAGGAACTATCCCGGAATTTGTCTGAAGGGATTTAGGAAAATCACGGGAAACCTAAATCAGAATGGCCGGAAACGGGTTTGAACAGTCGTCCTCCCGAATGCGAGTCCAATGTGGAAGCGTGGGGTAAAGGTTGTAGCGTCTCCTGGCCAATCGTCATAAAAAGTGTGTGACAGAATTTTTTCCCTGTGTGTAACACCAGTTAACATGTATCGATATAGTCCTACGCACACGGCGAAAGAGAAATAGTGTAAACACAAATGAACATGACCAAGTGAAGCAATAAAGCAAGATTGAGTTGGCTCAAATGGCTCTGAGCACTATGCGACTTAACTTCTAAGGTCATCAGTCGCCTAGAACTTAGAACTAATTAAACCTAACTAACCTAAGGACACCACACACATACATGTCCGAGGCAAGATTCGAACCTGCGACGTAGCGGTTTCTCGGCTCCAGACTGAAGCGTCTAGAACCGCAAGGCCACTCCGGCCGGCAAGACTGAGTAAACATGTCACGAATATAATGTGTGTGTATGTAGAACATTCCTAATTATTTGACGTTTAATGCAGTTTTTTAACTTTGAATCCATGACATATTATTATCTTTGACAATCGTATTCTTGTTAAATGTAATCTTGTTAAGTGAATTAGTGATTATGATCTGTGCCTCAGATAAAAATGACAATTCAGTACACGTATAAATAGTAAAAAGCATTGTAATAATCTCTGTTCTCTTTGGATTTCTTTACGAGTAACACTTGCGTGTTAAGCAAATGTATATGCTGGCCGAGAGTCTTTTGTTCATGAAGCTTTAGATCCGCCATTCGGCGAGTTGTTCTAAAAAGGTGTGTAAAATTAATGCATTTTTGTTTGAATATATAGAGTTTGAGCAAATATGTTTTAAAATAATTTGTAAAGTTGCCAGCCATTCGTCCCGTAGATAATTTAGACATTTTAAGCATTTAATTTAGCGGATGCCGCTGTACCAATCTGCGAGGGCAACGGCCGCAGGAGCGGTACATTTAAAAAATATTTATTCCAGGCATCGCAGTCATCTCGCCGGTAAATCGAGGTAACATAATAGTATTTAACATTTTCTTACAGCTTCTAGCAGTGCGGGCAGACTATATTATGTTAATCAGTGCATTTCTAAGTTTGATTTGGAAGGTACTGTGAGACATGTCCTACGCGATCACAAAAATATAACGAATAACTGTGTTATGACTTTATCATTTTCACATTTTGTGGCAAGGTCTGCTCTGTGAAACTAAGGCAATATTTTACATTTTTTCCCTGAGATTAAGAGAACGCGGGCTAGCCGCGCGCCTGTTCTAATTAACAGTATTCAAAAATCCACTGCATAAAGTAAACAACATTCAGTGCTGTGACGATCATTTGAATTTCATTACTGACTGTTCTGAATACGATGCAAGATAGTGAGTTCAGATACAGTTTTCTTTCTTTCTTTATTACGTTACAGTAGCAAGTGAATGTTTCCTACATGATTATCCAGAGCAGATGTGGAAAAGCAATAATTTGATCCACGGTGTGCCACATTTATGCTAAAAGTGTTTACTCCCTCTCCGACTCCATGTCTGAACTTAACATATGTGTGCTAGTGTGACTCTTACAGCCAAAGAGAAATATTTACTCAACATTACTCAAAGTTACTTGCTTTTATGGAGAAAGAATTAGCAAGTAAAGACAGTGTAATAACACTGAATCAAAACCGTAGCAACTTGTTACAAATAATTTTGTGTACTGCAATCAGCTCTCAGTTTCAGTTTTATATCAGTCTGAACATTGCAAATCCTAACTTTAATGTCGTAAAGCAAAGTTACTAGTTACCAAGTACCAACTTAGTTGCTACTATACATATATAGTCATATCTGGAAAAAAAAATCACAAGCCGAATAAAATTAACTCCAGTAGTAAAAAAGTGAGTGGAGTAAGGGAGACGGAATACGGTGAATGGCTATAAGGGTAGATAGAGATTACCGACTGCGAGCCAATTAATGATACAGTAAAAAGCTGTGTGCTGGACCGAGACTCTTTGGCTTTCGCGGGAAAGTGCTCTGCCGACTAAGCTACCCAAGCACGACTCACGACTCCTCTTCAAAGCTATATCTTCCTCCAGTAACTCATTTTTTACCTTCCAAACTACAAAGGAGTTCTCCTGCGAAACTTGCATTACTAGCACGCCCAGAAGATAGGATGCTGGACAGAAATGGCTTTGCCACTGCTTTTGAGATATTTCCAGAAAGAACTTTCCGCTGAGGTGCGATGCTTCACACCAGACTGCAGTAAGTGTAGCAGAAATAATTCACAAAACTGCCGTCCAATATCCTCGTCATCCATTTGCCGTAGAATCTTGCAACATATTCTGAGCTTAAATGTAGCGGAATATCTCCAATAGAACGACCTCCTCCAGTCCAACCAGCGTGAATTCCGAACACACCGATCATGTGAAACCCAACTCGTACTCATCTCACAGGGCATACTGAAAGCTTTGGCTCAAGGCAGGCAGAGACATGCAGTATTTGACTCAGAACCACAGCTACCATCAGTGTCAGAAGTAATATTTAATGGGGCACCAGACGAAATATGTGACTGGATTGCGGATTTATTGGTAGGGAGTTCGCAGTATGTTATGTTCGACGAAGAATTATCGACAGATGTAGAGGTATCGTCGGGTGTAGCCCAGGGAGGCGTGTAAGGCACCTTGCTGTTCGTACTGAGTATTAACGATCTTGCGGACAGTATTAATAGTACCTTCACATTTCTCGTAGATGATGCAGTTATCTGAAGTGAATGAATGAAGCTGTACAAATATTCAGTCAGACCTTGATTAGATTTCTAAGTGGTGCAATGATTGGCAACTTCTTCTAAATGTTCAAAAGCGTAAAGCTGTGAGCTTCACAAAAAAACAGTATCCTATGAATATTATATTAGTGAGTCACAGATGGAATCTGAAATCCAATTCCAATACTTGGGTTTAACGCTTAACAAGGACATGAAGCGGAACGATCACATAGGCTCATTCATTGGTAAAACAGGTAGTGGGCTTGGGTTCATTGGTAGAATACTAGTGAAGGGCAATCAGCCTACAAAGGAGAAGGATTATAGATCATCCTATAATAATGCTCAAGAGTGTGGGACCCATACGAAATAGGACTGGTAGAGGATACAGGATATATACAGAGAAGAGCAACATGAATGGTCACAGGTTTGTTTGACCTGGGGGAGAGTATCACTGAGATTTTGAAAGAACTGGACTGGCAGACTTTTCAAAATAGACAGAAACTACGCCGAGAAAGTCTAGTAACAAAGTTCCAAGATCGGCTTTAAATGACGACTCACTTATCGCTCCGAAACGGATCATGAGGAGATATTTAGATTGATTATAGCACGCACAGAGGTATTTAAACCATCATTTATGCCGTGCTCTGTACGTGGATGGAATGGGAAAAAGCCCTAATTGACTGGTAAATGGAAATAATTGACTGGTAAATGGAAACGTACCCTGTATAGCAGGGTATAGATGTAGATGAAGATGACACGAAACTTCGTAGCCGATTAATAATACGTACACGACCGAGACTCGAACTCGGGACATGTCGGAAAAATGCTGCAAGTTTCACAGGAGAACGTCTGTGAAGTATTGAAGGGAGGAGTTGTACTGTTGGAAGTAAAGGTGTGGGAGCGTGTCGTGTGATCTGCTTGGGTAGCTCAGTCGATAGAGCACTCGCCCGCGAAAGCAAAGATCCTGATTTGGAGTCTCGGTCCGGCACACAGTTTTAATCTGCCAGAAAGTTTCATATCAGCACACACTCCACTGAAGAGGGAAAAATTCATTATTGTGTTGTGTTGTCTTAGTATATTTTATAGAATTGATTTTTTATGTTGTAGTCTATTGGTAATGTACCTGATTAATGAAATATTAATATAAATTTGTTAAAGTATATTTGATTTGTTGCACATTCACGTAGTACATGAGCAGGCTAAAAATTGCATGGTATGCATCACTCACTTTAAACTGTAGTGTGCAAAGGTATCACCGATGCGATATAGGTATCCCGCCAGAGGCACTGTAATAAAAATACTCGTATATGCAACCAGCGCAAACAATTCACGTATGCTGGATACTCCACGGATGCGCCGATGCGATTTTAAACAGGAGAGCTCAGTGTACTCTCGCCAGTATACACCTGAAGATGGCCAGAAGAATCTGCTCCGAGATGCCGTGGCAGCAGTTAAGGTCTGGCATTTCTCCCGAAATTTCAGGGAACTATCGAAAGATTGCTAACGAGGAAGAAGAATGATGCGTATGTTTCTTCGGCATGTTGGTGTCGACTGCCTCATTTTACTTGTGAGATGCACTCTTAAGTCAAAAGCAAATCTACGCACCAAGAAGGAATTTTCCGAGTGGAACGGAAATCGGTAGATGGCTTGTACGTGTGCAGGCAAACAACTGATTATAATTTCAGGAATAATGTGTGATTTGTCCAAGAAAAATAACTTTACAAACTGAGCAAGTAAATAATGCTTTGGTCCACCTCTGGCCCTTGTGGAAGCAGTTATTGAGCCTGGCATTGATTGAGTTCCGCCTGGCGGATACAGAGCCACATTCTGTGCAATTGAGTCCTTATATGGTCAAAATCCCGATACTGTTGGACGGCCCTGCACATAATGCTCGAAACGTCCACAATGGAGAGAGCATCGGCGACGTTGCTAGCCAAGGTAGGGTCTGGCAAGCACCAAGACAAGCGGTAGAAACTCCCGCCATGTGCGGCGGGCATTATTTTGCTGAAGTACAAGCTCAGGATAGATTGTGATGAAGGGAAACCAAACGGGGGGTAGAAAGTCGTGTACATAATGTTGTGCTGCAAGGGTTGCGCGGATGACAACTAAAGGGCGATCACACTATGAAATGAAATGGCAGCGCTTGATTGTCAGGTTGGTAGACGGCCGCTGCCCGAGGCGTCTCCAGACCAGTGTTCGTTGGGGGCTGAGTTCAAAGCGGGACATCGCTGAAGGCAATTCTACTCCAGTCAATCAGATTCCAGGTGGAATCTGTCCGGCGCCATTGCAAACAGGCTTGTTGGTGTATAGATGTGAATGACAGTCGCCGCAAGGGCGCCGTGAGCTCAGATACCTTTCTGTGAGCCGCCTATTGACGGTCCTTACGGTCATTGACTTTATGCTCTGTTATCGACGTGTTCCCCGTTTACTGTCCTTGCCAGCTGCGCGGTGAAACTGTTGAGCAGTGTCACACATCGAGCCATCGGCCACCAAAGCTTACAATTACCGACAGCGAGGCAATTAATGATGTAGTATAAAGCTGTGTGCTGGATCAAGACTCTTTGCCTTTCGCGGGAAAGTGCTGTACCGACTAAGCTACACAAGCACGACTCACGACTCCTCCTCAAAGCTTTATCTTCCTCCAGTAACTGATTTTCTACCTTCCAAACTTCACAGAAGTTCTCCTGCGAAATTTTCAGTACTAGCATGCCCAGAAGATGAGAGATTTCCGACGATATGAGTATGAATACCAATCTGTGACCGTTTTGCATAACTCATTGTTTTTTTGTCTTTCTTTTTTGAGTGTATATTCTTCAGAATGGATGTGGTATGAAAAGACTCGAAGACATCTTTCTGCGTTCCACACGCTAATGAAACAAAAGGAAACACCAAAAATATGGTGCAAAGCTACAGAAGAAAACACGCTCTGCTATGATGTTTAAAATGATTTGCTAATCACAGCAGTTGACGTAGAATGGACAATTCTAGCAATTGCCTAAACTGATTTAAAACCAGAAGGGAATATCACCTTGCCTCTCTAGAATGTCTGAACTACTGTGTTCAGTCACAGCACGGAGTCTACAAGTGTAAAGCAGGTGTTGTAGAAGTTTTCTGGAAATTATTTCTACCTGAAATTATTTCTATTTCAGGCCAATAAACTTCAATCATGTACTGTCACATGTATTTCATGTGGATTGTTTCCCGGTAATATTGCCAGTATTCTGTGTAATTTCTGCGCGACTCTGGCATCTCGGAAGGGGAAGCTGTAGATATGAAACCAAATTATTATTAAACGAAAATCTCTTATTTTATTAGAGATATGTAATGTTGTCTGACAACATTTATCGAGTGGCACATGGATAAAGAAGTGTCCTGTTATCCGCATTAAAAGCTCTACAGCCACAATGCTCCCGTCTCAATGTCACATTTGCCTACCGGCATTACGTATTCCAAGAACGCCCTATTTAAGCTGTCACTGTACGGCATCATAAATTTAGTGTTTCATAAACGAAGAAGGGAAAAAATAAAAAAAAAACGGGCATTATATGCGTCATTCTGACAGGAACGGCTGGGATTAAACCGGCTGAAACGAGCCAGAGCTTCAGCTGTTACCGTCCTTCTGCTGCACATTCTAGCCTCGTTCTTCATCCCAGAAAATATAATAGGGAAGCGTCGGATGGAATTTCATTCTTGATACCGATATATCGTATGCATGCTTTGTGTCCCTCGGGGCTTAACATACGGCCCTTTTTTCCCCTGCGTCAGGCCAGCGTCTCGTTACGTATGTATGTATGTAATACACGCACGTCACCATATTCAAAATACCCGCTCCTTCTCCCCCCCCCCCCCCCCCCCCCCCTCTCCCTCAGCTTCCTCGTTCCGACAACACAACACGCGGCTTATGAAAACTCCTGCTGGAATCTCCAGACGCCCTGAATCATGCATGGAGCAATCCGACACAAGGCCCCCGCCACGTCAGCATGGACACCGACCAATATTACATCCGCTCGTTGCTTCCTGTACACTTTTATATTTATTGAGATATTTCTTTTTTTTCACGTTGCGTAAACCACCGCAGACGAGGAGGGCAGTCGTTTTGAAATGGTAATTCGTCTGAAGAATCAATGCCGGCGGTGTCACTGTAAGTAAACGTGCGACTTACGCCGTAAAGGAGAAAAAGCACGAGCGGGAGCGAAGACTTCCTGTGCGGAAGGCAGGGGGCGGTGCAGTCACTCTATTACCTTTCACTGTATAGTTCCTTGAGAATTTAAGACTGAGTACGTTGTTCAAAGCGTTAGAGCATAGGCGTGCGATATCATGGCCGTGTTTCAGATATCTACATCCACATCTGTATTCTCCATACCATTCTAAAACGCGTGGCAGAGGTTACTTCCTTTGTTGTCGTGATCTTTGGTTCAAAGACGCAGTCCTCCAAATTAGTCTATCTCCTCCAATCCTCTTCATCTCGGCATAATTACTGCACCCTGCAGCAACTTGAACCTACCAAGCCTTCGACACAAAAGTCTTCTGGGTATGGTGCCGCGCCACAATGTAAAAAAGACTACTGCAGCTTAAGTGACCAATGAAACTAACTACCTTTGTAAAATTCTGACGTAATGGCATGCGCAGTGAACAGTAACAACAAAATATAAAGGACACTGCGTAGCTAGAACGCACCATTAGACCCAGAAGAAGGTCGCTGCAACCGTGGACGAAACGTTGGTTTTTCTCCAGCAGCATTATGACGCGGTTCCATACCCAGAAAACTTTTATGCCGACTGACTCTGGGCCGGAAGCCTTCGCAATTATACTACCAAGCCTTGTTCTCTTCATAAAAACTTTACTTACATTCACTTTATTACTTCCCATCATTTGGTTCTGTCTGTCGATTTCGGTTTACTGCTTAGACATTATGCCCATCTTCGCCAGCATTTACTGAAAATCACAACTACCTTCTGTTTGCAGTGATGTCACAGGTTTTGTGAGAAATACCTTAACGTGTTCGACATCAACGTGCAGTAACCACTATCGGACGCAGGTAGTAGCTCTAGGAGCGGAGGGTGAATAAGCGATCGGTTGGGGGGGGGGGGGGGGGGGCGCCAGGTGGCCTTTTCAGATGAACCACGTTTTATGCTCCATCGGTCACATGCCCCTGCAACATCCGCCTCGGGCATTCATGCAGTAGGAGGGAGGGTTATGGTCTGGGGAATGTTTTCTTGGCATTTCTTGGGTCATTCGAGGAGGCACAATGGATAAACAAAAGTATGAAATATAGCCTTGTGGATCATATCCACCCCCATACAAAGTTTTTTTTTCCGGACGATGGCATCTATCTGCAGGACATAGTAATGTGTCACACAGTTCGTAGTATGCGTGCATGGTTCGAAGGTCATCAGGACACCAGGACGAATTTACCGTACTCTCTTGGCCGCCATACTCTCCTAATTTTAACCCAATCAAAAATCTGTTGAATCACATCGATCGATCTGTTTGCGAGAACCGTTTGCAGATGGCCACGAGAGTGGAGTCGGAATGGCTCTACATCCCTGTCGGTTCTTTCCAGAACCTTATTCACTCGATTTCTACACGTCTCGAGGTGCAAAAGCATCGCTATGTTCTTTGTAACGTACTTTCCGGCTTAATAATTTCCAAAAGTCAGCTGTAGCCATGCATATTTGGGAAACGGGACACCCCATGTTGGGAATAGATCAGGATCTCGTTATTTTACATAGACAGGACAAAGGCAAAAAGCTGGATCTACTAGAACAGCTGGAAATTACGAAACATAGCGTGGATAATCAGAACACACTGAATGAACAGCTAACTGGTGATACAAATAACTTTTTCAAACATTTCACTGGATTCTTTTAGTAACCACATTTTTAGCAATTGGGAGGGTGCCATCATTTCATGAGGTCCTTGGAACATGTATACGTTATCATCTCTGTGACTTCCTTGTTTACTTGCGCGTGAGCTCACTCGCGTTTCAGTGTAGTGTTTGGCTACGTGGTGTGTGGGGTCAACGAAGACGCTTCGGGCGGTTTACGACGGTCGAGGAGAGAGCCATGTGGTTAGATGTTGAACAGCATAGGCGACACCATTTTAATTTTATATTTTGAAGACTATGTGGAGATGCACCTCAGAAGACACGGCTGCAACAAGGGAAGTAGCCACGATGTTTTAATTTTATTATCAATTTTATTGTGCCTGGTGCATGTTCCATTTTAGCGAGTATTAACAGGTTCTTTTACTTTTTATTATTCTGATGATGGAAGCTTGACTTCCGAAACGCGTCAATCTTTGTGTTTTACACTATAAACAAGTGGTTGAGCCGATATATTTTTAACATTGCATCGAACGTTTATGGGTGATAGTCGAGGGATCAGTTCGTACACAAAACTCTGCACCGGCATCACTTCCGCAAATATGGACGACTATGGGGGCAACATGGTTCAGTAGTTCTGCAGGGGACTTCCAACAACTTGTTGAGTCCATGCCACATCGAGTTGCCGCTCTAAGCCGGGCAAAAGGAGGCCCAACACAATACTCGGAGGCATCTCAGGCCTTTCGTCACCTCAGTATGTAGCTCCCATGAGTCCAGTGACCGTCGTGCTTTTTCGACACTGTATTGCGGACTGGCGCCGAACCAGACCCGGGTATTTCCGCCGCCTGCCCGCCGTGGCCTGGGTCGTCGGTCCTGGGTCGGTTTGGGCCGCTCTGTGGCTGCCATTAGCCGTCCGTCACGGCCCAGCGCTGCGCGGCGCGGCGCGGCGCGGCGCTCGCCCGCCTCGTTCATAATGTATGAGCTACCCTCCGTCACCCACCAGCAGCCCCTCGCCTCCTGTATAAATAGCCCGCACTTGACTGCCTCGCCTTCCGCCCCCGCAGCGGAACCAGAGAGCAATCTGTCCGGACCACTCCACTCTGCTCCACTCCGCCTGCTCCGGCTGCCTCTAGAAACCCCAGACGACGACTTCAGCAGAGTTTCATTAGCTCTTACACGCTGCCCCCAGAAGAACTTCTTCCGACTCTGTCACCGTATATCGTTTTTCAGATAAGATTTGTGAAATGTATTTCAACAAAAGAAGATAAACAGATTCTGCTACCCACCTCATTCAGTGGTCTCTCATAACCACAACCACCTGGATATACTTATTGTAGTCGTTTTTCCAGTGTTTTAGTTGCCACGGCTTCATATGATGATGTCCAAGATGATCAATATTTTAGTGACAAAAACTTCACACAATATCTGTTTATTATTATTATTATTGTTATCTTTCCTTTCTCAGACGTTATGTCCGTGACGCGGACCTTGAACAAGCGTGACTTCCTCTTAACTGTACGCTATATGTTACATTGCGTTTAGGAACTTTCGGGTAATTGAACATGTATCAATAATTACAGATTTCTGTAGTTGTATATATACGTTTGGATGTAGCTGTATTGCGTAGATGTACTGGTGGATATTGTGTGGTATGACTCCGGTAGTTGATGGTACAATTGCTAAAACTCTATTCTGATGCCACATGTCCTTGACTTCCTCAGCCAGTTGGATGTATTTTTCAATTTTTTCTCCTGTTTTCTTCTGTATATTTGTTGTATTGGGTATGGATATTTCGATTAGTTGTGTTAATTTCTTCTTTTTATTGGTGAGTATGATGTTGTTATGTGGTGTTGTTTTATCTGTTATAATGGTTCTGTTCCAGTATAATTTGTATTCATCATTCTCCAGTACATTTTGTGGTGCATAATTGTATGTGGGAACACGTTGTTTTATTAGTTTATGTTGTATGGTAAGTTGTTGATGTATTATTTTTGCTACATTGTCATGCTTTCTGGGGTCTTCTGTATTTGCTAGTATTATACATCCGCTTGTGATGTGATCTATTGTTTCTATTTGTTGTTTGCAAAGTCTGCATTTATCTGTTGTGGTATTGGGATCTTTAATAATATGCTTGCTGTAATATCTGGTGTTTATTGTTTGATCCTAAATTGCAATCATGAATCCTTCCGTCTCACTGTATATATTGCCTTTTCTTAGGCATGTGTTGGATGCGTCTTGATCGATGTGTGGCTGTGTTAGATGATAACGGGTGCTTGCCATGTAGTGTTTTCTTTTTCCAATTTACTTTCTTCGTATCTGTTGATGTTATGTGATCTAAAGGGTTGTAGAAATGGTTATGAAATTGCAATGGTGTAGCCGATGTATTTATATGAGTGATTGCTTTGTGTATTATTATTATTATTATTATTATTATTATTATTATTTACTAACGAACCTGGCAGTGCTTCACAATTCCTGAATAGATACGGGAATTGTATGACCAAATCTACTTCTCTCCCCTCGCTTTGCCGATCTCCTTCTCCTCTGTGTCCTCTCCCCTCCCCTCTGCTCATCTTCTCCAGTCTCCCTGTCCATCTCCTTCTACACCGTCTCACTCTCCATTACCTACCCCTCACCTCTTATTTCATCTCCTCTCCTTCTCTAATCCCATCTCTACCTCGCCCCCCCCTTTTCTAGCCCTGATTCTTGTAGAATCTTATTGCAAATGTAAACTTGATTGGGAATTGAAGTCTCTTAGAACGAATGGATAACTCGGTTGCGATCATTGGTTACAGGGCATGGGAGAGATCTCTCCAGCCGGTGGAGCTATCAGGATAGTGGTTTCGATGACATTAGTTCACATAGTTTTAAATGTGAACGCGTAGGATTGCAAACTTTCGGACGATTCACATTCATTAGCAGTATTCTAATCAAATGCCGATACTCTAGAAATATAACTTTCCTGTATTCTTTTAGTAGCGACTGCGAGGGAGATAAACGGCACATTGTTGCGTATACAATTTTTGTTCAAAATTATACATAAGAATAGGAACTTATGTTAGAGGAAAAGTTTGCCTAATAGTTTAAATGCTCTGCTGACGTAGTTACAACTGAATGCGGGAAAGAACACGAAACAGGACTTTTCATAGCACATCATTACACAGGTTTTCTCACTCACAGTTGGGTTCCAGGAAGAAATGCCAGACCCTTCAGAGTAGGATTTGTAGCGCACAAAGAGATTCTGGACTATCTAATAAATTTCATTTCAAAATCAGAAAACCCTATCAACACTCACGTTACGATCTAATCAATAGCCCCACAAACAACTATAATCAGAAAACCCAAAGATGATAGATTTCTGGAAACGTCTGGAAGAAACCTCCAAAAAAATCCCCACCAAGCACGTGAGATTTTAATGCACAAATAGGTCGGGAAAGAAAATTCAACGGCACTACAGGAAAACATACGGCCCACAAGCGGGTAAACGAGAATGGAGAGGACGTGATAAACTTTCGGAGGAATTTCTATCTCAAAATTATGTTTACGTGATTCCAGAAACCACACAAGAATCTACGAACTTGGAAATCTCCCAAAAACGTCCTACGAGAATGTCAAACAGACTGTTGCGATATCCATGAAGAACACCAGAGAAATTATGAATGTAAGAACAAGGAAAGGATTTTTCGAATTCGATCACCACCTACTTCAAATTAAGTCGAAATTAATACCCAATAGGTAAATCGAGAGAACCAATAGAAGTTTCCGATCAGATCCACAGTACCTACAATTAAACAACAAAGAAATAATAGAAAAAAGAAAATCAACAGAACAACTAGAAAGAAATGTCAGAAAAAATTAAGGAACTTATAAAAATGGGACAACCATCGAAAAAAAGGAAACACAGATGGCGGAACATGACATGTGACAGGGCTGGAAAAAATTTAACGGTCACAGAACATCCGAGAAAGGGGAAGAATTAGACAGGATACAGAAGACCATTTCGAAAATAGTCTGTAGAGGAAAAACAGGTTATGAAAACAGAGTGAAAGAGATATAAGAGCACTTCAAGATAGACAACACATGAAACTTTTACAGGACATTCAGAGAAAATATAACAAGGTACCAACCACCGAAATTATTATTGAAGAGACAAGACGGAACATTGGAGATAAACCAGAAAAGGAACTGTGAAATATCAGCGCAATAATTTGAAGCGCTACTAAAGCATGATAAATGGATGCAGATCGTACAGTTCGAGAAGCCAGCACCCAGCCTCGATTCTCAATCGCCAACACACGAGGAGATCGTGACAATAACAAAATCACTGAAAAATAACATAACAGAGTACCTAGAGAAGATGGAACCGGTCAGCCAAGGCGGGACTCTAAATCTCTAAGAAATTGAATTTATTACAGACATCTCTTCATCACCCAGAGTACTAGAGATAGACGGAATAGAAATAAAACTGACCGAGAAGTTTAAACATCTGGGAGCACGGATGAACCTAAGCAACACTGAGAAAGAAGTCTTTTCATCACGAGTCAGAAAAATGGAAAAAGTATATGAACGAATCACAAGTGTCTACAAGGAGAAAGTAACATTAGTTAATTCCAAGGTATATTACTGCACAGCAACACGACCAGAGACCCTGTTTGCGGCAGAACGCCTTGCTGTGAGTAGAAATGGTCTGATCGAGAAATCATACTTATCACAGAAATGTATGTATGTACGTTCCATTGGACCGATTTCAACCAACCCCGGTACATAAATCACGAACTGTGTGGAAAGAATCGCTGTGGGGGTAAGAATAAACTACGCTTCAAAAGGAGTTGGGCCGGAGTGAAGAGTGTAGCCCATGACGCGCCAATAACCACAATTTTTTCATTCATTGTTTGAGAATAAGCGCACTTAGTGGCCTGCCGAAATCTTCTGGGTTATTAGACCGCGTCATATTTCCTTTAAAATGATCGACGCTTCAACCCCTCTGTTGGGATCTTCCATAGGACTTTCCGGTGTCCACTAGCAGTGTTCTAGCAGTAGTGGACCCCGAAAGATCCTGAGGAAGATCCTAGCAGAGGGGTCGAAACGTCGATCATTTTAGAGGAAAAATTACGTGGCGTAATAACCCAGAAGATTTTAACTTCAAAAAAGTTTATCGCTGACAAGTTTATCGCTGTTCATGACGTGAAACTCTCGCATCAAGCATTGACACTTTAATTTATTTCTTCTTTATTACTCACTGTACACAGAAACCAATTTGCTGACAGTATTCACATATGCTTCTGAATGTACGTGTAATGTTGTATTATTGTACGGCATATAGTTCAGGACATATGAAATCATAAATTTTGAGCTGCATCAGTACGAAACTGCAGAGCTAAATTCTCTGGTCGGCTATTGGCGTGCTACTGCCGTAATAATCTGCGGAAACTAGTTGAAGGACAGAGGAACTAGAGCAAACGACAAGGTGTTCGGCATCCAAGCATCACAGAAAATAGACGTCGGAGGTTTAGCCCCTCTGTAAAGGATAGTCGGCGATGTGTGGCAGCTTTGACGACAGAGCTGATCCAGGCATAAGTGTTTCGGATCACGCAGTTCGACGCACCTTATCGGATGGAGGGCTTCAGACAAGAATGAACACTACCGCTATTTATATTTATCAGAGAGAATAGCATTAGTAATTGCAGATCGGAGGAAGAAAGGAAGAATATTAAATACTGATATAGTGTTAGTTATCTGCACGAGCTTTTATAGAAAGGTTCCAGAACTAGTCAATCTTATAATCAGTAACAATGCTCATATACTACTAGGAGCAGAGAGCTGGCTAAACCAGAAGTTCATGGAAATGACATTCTCAGTTACGGCTGCAGAGTGCTGGCTAAACCAGAAGTTCATGGAAATGACATTCTCAGTTTCGGCTGTGATGTGTGCCGGAAAGATAGGTCGAAAACCGGCCGTGGAGACGTGCTTATAGCCGTGAAAAGCACGAGACTAGCTAATGAGGTTAGCACAGATTCCCATTGCGAAATTATTTGGGTGGAGATAACTGTTAAAGGTGGATCAAACATGATTATCGGATGCTTTATAGGCTCCCTGTCCCAGAAGCAGCAGCGGCGGAACGTTAAATGGCAACTTGGAGAATATGTAAAGAAAGATAGGAACATATTTCTACTTAGCAACAGCGACAGGAAATAGATCTAAGAGTACTTGTCCGGTGAACATGAAAATTTCATCTCCACCACAGACAGCGTTGAGCGTCATTTGACGAAGTTCAAGACAGAAAAATCTCGTCATGGTTCGAGAGGCGTGTTAGCAAACTGCTACAAAAGCAAAGAGACTTTCAATGAGAATTTAAACGCCGTCTAACAGACAGACATAAAATGAAGCCAAAAACAGCGCAAGGAGTTCTATACCTTGTAAGAGGTCCATGACTAAGGAATTTATTGCTAGCGCACTCGAGCTGATGTAATTTCGATGGATTGCTCTCGCGCTGCCTGCGATACGTAAGCTATAAGGGAATCTCAGACCAGAGAGCAGCGTTGTATGCAGTAGGAACTGAGCGTCAGTAGGAATAAGTAGTAGCTAGGAGTCGTGTGTATGGAGTTGGCTGGGCCGGTCGTGGGGAGCGTATAAGGTAAAAGCAGCATCGCGCAAATGTATTATTGTTATATGAAGTCCCATGTAAACGTTTTTAAAAAATGCCTTAATGATAATCTTTCTTATAAAAATTAACTTTTGACAATCATTCATCTCAATTTAAAGAATTTACTAATTTCTCCAATCCATGGTCATGCCGATTATTATCAAGAAATATCAGTTGTTTCCTTTTACACATGACAAATCTATCGGCCAGCATTGCACTGGGCTGTGTGCCACAAAAATTTATTATAGGAGCAGATATATACGCGTTATCCGGCGACTTAACCAAGGTAAGAATGGCGGCCAGAGTGGCCGAGCGGTTCCGGGCGCTACAGTCGCAGATTCGAATCCTGCTTCGGGCATGGATGTGTGTGATGACCTTAGGTTAGTTAGGTTTAAGTAGTTCTAGGGGACTGATGACCTCAGAAGTTAAGTCCCATAGTGCTCAGAGCCATTTGACCCATTTGAGGTAAGAATTTTTAATTTATTCAGTATGATCTTTCAGGGCCATGACGCAGCACTACTGATGTCCAAATTTACCAGTTCAGTTTCACAGACAGTTGATTTTTGAAAGGTTACATATGAGCCACATTTCTTATTAGGAGGTTAGTCACACTGTATTATTTGTAGGTTACGGAATTTATCTGTTGGGAGGTTACAATCTGAAGCGTTCAACTAATTTAAAATTAAAATTCTGTTTACCTACTTCATAGGAAGCCCTAAGAAGTTACGGTCTCACCTTAAATCAGTAAACGGATTTAAGCCGTCTGTCCAAATACTGTCACCACAGTGGCATTAAAACAATGGAGGACAGACAAAGGGCCGAAATGCTCTACATCTTTATCTAAACCTGATTCACTGAGGAAGACTGTTCTGTGACCGCTCCTTTAAATCGTCGCACGAGTATCAAAAACATACCGAAATACCGAGATCGCTCAACAGAGAGGAGGCCACTGGACCTGGCGGGATACCGATATGGTTCTGAATAGAAAACAAGAAAGAACTCGCTCCTCTTCTAGCAGCTGTGTATTGTAGCTCGCTGGAGGAGCGAAGCGTTTCAAGTGATTGGAAGAAAGCGCGTGTCATTCCCGTTTTCGTCAGGGATTGCCGAGCAGACGGACGAAACTCTCCATATCTATATGCCTGACGTCGATCTGTCGTAGAATTTCGGAACAGACTTCATGCTAAGCTCGGCCTGTTCGTACACGATACACAGCAAGCAGTAGATGCCGACATCCAGGTACACGCCGTCTTACTTACTTTCAGAAAGATTCTGATACAATTCCGCAATGACATCAGATGAACAAAAGTCCAGCGAATGGAATATCAGACCAGGTTGTGACAGCATGAACCAGTTCCTAGCAAATAGAACAAAGGTTATTAAATTAAAAAATTAAAAGAAAAACTTCTAATGCCTAGACCACAATGTTCATAACAATTATTAGGGTTCGATAACTAGTTTCAGTTGCGATATCTAACCATTTTCAAATCGTTTAAATTTCGAAAAGGCGGCGAAGAAGCAGTGGAAAGCATCATTAGCTGTGTTCCTGTACAACATGCATTCGTAAGTACCAAAACTATAGCGGGCCGGGGTGGCCGAGCGGTTCTAGGCGTTACAGTCTGGAACCGCGCGACAGCTACGGTCGCAGGTTCGAATCCTACCTCGGGCATGGATTTATGTGATGTCTTTAGGTTAGTTAGGTTTAAGTAGTTGTAGGGGACTGATGACCTCAGAAGTTAAGTCCCATAGTGCTCAGAGTCATTTTAACCAAAACAATAACAGCACGTAGTTGAAAACGTCACCTTGAGTAAGATAAGTTTTAGACGGTAATTTCACAGGCTGGCGGTCATATAAGATATTTTCCTGTTGCATGAGTAGAAGTTGGATCAAAGGTTCATTACTTGCCGTAGTATAACAGATCATATCGTATGAGCAGTATACGCAACGGTTCCAAATACTGTCACTTGTTTCATAACTTAGCTTACACAAGAATGATCCTGCGTGACTTATAGCGTAGACACCTTTATACTATGTCAGGCTTCACCAAATGGAACAATGCACGTAATTCTTCACGATATCTCAGGTAAAGGTAATTGGTGTGTAGCCCATGGAAGTGCTCTAGGACTGTTACTTTTCGCAATGTCCTTTTAAGGAAAAAGAAGCACAACGCCAACAAGGAGTTGGTAGGCTTGTTTCTGCCCCTAAAAGATGAAGATTCAAATACAAGCTGTAACGGTCGTGAGCATTAGTTACCTTTGAGTTTCGACGTGGTGCGTTCCTATTGGTTAAATATGACTTTAAGGTGATGCAGAAAGACTTGGCACGAATGTAGGCATTGTACATGAATTCTGGCAGCAGTGGTCGCGAGAGAGTACTATGGCAAGTTGACCGAACTCCGGACGGCCACGTGCCACTGCCGAGAGGGAAGACCATCGTGTAAGACACTGGCTCATCTTACTGCATCTGCAACACGGTGACAGTGATGGCCGTGTGCTGGTTAGGAGGAGGCCAGTTGAGGACCAGGAACCAAACTGTCTGCATTCTAGAAACACTGCACCTACATCTGGACTTCTGATCTGCGATGCGATTTCGTATTACAGCAGGAGCATTTTCGTGACTATCCCATGTACCCTGACAACAAAACTGTACGTCAGTCCCACTGATTCGACCTGTTGTGACGCCATTCATGAGCAGCATTCCTAGGTAGTGTTTTCCAACAGGATAACGCTCGCCAAATGCTGCTGTTGTAACCCAAAACGCTCTACAGAATGTCAACATGTAGTCTTAGCCTGCTCGATCACAAGATCAGTCTCCAATCAAGCACACAGGGGACAGCACAGCACAACAGTTCCAGCGTCATCTACGAACAGCATTAACCGTCCCTGTACTGACCGATCTACAAACAGACATCCGGTAGCCGTAAAACACAGTGCATACACCTCTGCAGGCTTGCACTCAGCAGTCTGGCGATTACACCGGTTATTAATGTGCCAGCATTTCACAATTACAATGGCTTTTCTCGCGCTTACATTAACTGTAATCTTGCCATGTTAATCATTGAAATATGTTACTTAGACAAACGTACTCCCGAAATTGAATTACTCTACATTATTTATTTACTGGGGCTGCCATTTTTTCCGTCGGTGTATATAAATGACCTAGTGGGAGACGTCGGAATTTCCATGACTTTTTGAGGATGACGCTGTTTTATACAGAGAAGTCGTACCGCTTCACAATTCCAGCGAAACCCACCCAGCCGATTGATAGAAAAAATAAACGTTCCTTTTTAGAGCAATTCATATAATATCTTGATATCGCTACCTTTAATTTTACTTTATGCCACTGGAATCTAAGCCCCCATATATCGAATTAAACAGCAAGTTTACTGCTACCGGTCACAGTTTACTTCGATCCCATGAAGCGTCTCGGAAGTTTAAATTTGTATGGATTAAAACGACATGTTTGTGTTGTGTTGCCAATTTCGGTTACGATTTTGGTTCTGTGTAGCAAATGGTTCAAATGGCTCTGAGCACTATGGGACTTAACATCTGAGGTCATCAGTCCCCTAGAACTTAGAACTACTTGACCCTAACTAACTTAAGGACATCACACACATCCATGCCCGAGGCAGGATCGGAACCTGCAACCGTAGCGGTTGCGCGGTTCCAGACTGCAGCGCCTAGGACCGCTCGGCCACCCAGGCCGGCTCTGTGTAGCCGGAAAGGAAAACGACAAACATTATTTCAGAGATAGTTTTGTGGAGAACTTCAAAAGGATGAACAAAAATAAGAATTGAAAGGGAGCAGTAGAGATAATTTTACTTTTAAATTTATGTTTTAGCTCCGCAAAACCACGACCTAGTACTGAAATAATATTTGACACAACTACGTGGGAATCCAGAGTGACGACTACGAGCCAAGGGTTGCCCTGAGGATTGTAGTGTGCGCCGAAACAGGTAACCAGTAGGAAAAATAAATTAAATTGCGATCGTACACACAAACACACAATTTTTCGGTACTGAAACAGCATTTCTTTCTCTCCTTTTGTGAAAGACAGTCCCATATCTCGGCCCACAGTCGTAACACTACACATACGTGTATTAATTCATATAAAACCACATGATGATGTAAGACTGAATCTCTGAAACGCATCTTGGAAATAAAATAAATCGTGACTGGTAACAGTAATCTTGCGGTTCCATGCATTAGGAGTAAAAGTCACGGTAAGGCCTAACTGAAAGAAAAGAAAAAAATCTTTACATGCACATTACTTTGAGCCACGTGCCAAAACAGCTTTCCGCTTTGTACTTACAGACAGTACCACAGGTTGTCCAAAAGAAGGTCTCGCACTATGTACATATCGGATGTCTCCTTAACTCAAACAAATCGACCTGACAGAGATATAAGCCTGTGTAAAGTGTACCGAGATCAATAAAATCGACTGGCTGCAGTGTTTTAAACAGCGTTACAAGGTGGTTGATTGGGTTGCAAGTTACATTACAGTACGTAAATGGTTGAAACCGGATATAAAACTAGACTTCGCGTGTGTGAGAGTAGCTTTTTGCAGCGACGGAACGAACAACAGTCGGTCTAGTAGGTGGGTTGGGAAGTTACGCCGGCTGGTACCGTTTTATAGCAGTTGCTCTGGCGGCCGCGGTGTGTTTGTGTGTGTGTGTGTGTGTGTGTGTGTGTGTGTGTGCTGTGTTGTGCTGTTTTGTCCTGCCTCGCCGTGTTTTCTTTTTTTTCCGGCCCCACCTCTGCCGTGTTTTTTCCGCATCAGATTGCGCCCGTCCAGATAAGACTGGCGTGACCCCTGGCTTTCTCGTCTATCTCGCCGAACAAACAGCTTACACACAGCGACCGGTGCGAAAACACGCCGGTCGGCCACGCGCAGGTTCCCGCCGCTCTGCTACCGTAATTAGAGATGGTCCTTACATTCGCTCCTATCTCTCTGCACCAGCTTCTCATTTTTTTTTATCTACTCCGAAGTTTTATTACACAAGGTTCTCATATAGGTGCTTTTTTTGTTTCATTTCTTTTCTTATTTTTTTGTCATCTGTTTTAATCTACTCTAGCAGCGCGGCCTGAATCTTTATCGCAAGCAATGTCTAAAATGTAAACATGTACGGGAATCGTTTCCATTATGTCGGCCTGTCCCACCATTATAATCCGTATACTGAAGAGTGAGAAGCGTTGTCAGCCGGAGAGGAGGACAGAGATGTCCTTTACCGGTATAGCGCCGTTACTGTCGAACAGAAACACTGAGAACAGTGAAATGCTCCCTGTGGCGATACGCGACAGTTTCTTATATGAGTTTCTTCTAATGTTCAAGTTAGTGAGCAGCTCCAGTTTAAGTTTATTTATGTATCGTGTGTAGTATTACGATCTTAACAACCAGTTTTGGTTTTCACTTGATCTAGAAATATTTTCATCGTCTGTGATGACACTCGTAGTAGGTTTTGGGGTTCACCTTTGAATAATTAACAGAGAAAATTGATTAACAGTGTGAGTAGATGCATTATGCACGAATTATTATGCGTATTCCAAGGCCCTGAGTTCTTTTGAGTTGTCGAGAATGTATGGTTGATTGGAGAGTGATAGAGACTGGGTTCCTTAAAGATCTTTCTTGGGTGGCATCCAGTTATCGTGTGCTGAAAGCAAGAACTACGGGTCTGCTGTAACGCCGATATTCGAGATACCGGGTGACAGTTATTGAACTATATTAAAGAAAGCAAAGGACTTGGAAGAGCAGTTGAACGGAATTGACAGTGTCTTGAAAGGAGGGTATAAGCAAAACGATGATAATGGAATGCAGTCGATTAAGTCGGGTGATGCTGAGGGAATTAGATTAGGAAATGAGACACTTAAAGTAGTAAAGGAGTTTTGCTATTTGGGGAGCAAAATAACTGATGATGGTCGAAGTAGGATATAAATTGTAGACTGGCAATGCCAAAGAAAGCGTTTCTGAAGAAGAGAAATTTGTTAACATCGAGTATAGATTTAAGTGTCAGGAAGTCATTTCTGAAAGTATTTTTATGGAGTGTAGCCATGATTGAAAGTGAAACATGGACGATAAATAGTTTAGACAAGAAGAGAATAGAAGCTTTTGAAATGTGGTGCTACAGAAGAATGCTGAAGATTAGATGGGTAGATCAAACAACTAATGAGGAAGTATTGAATAGGATTGGGGAGAAGAGAAGTTTGTGGCACAACTTGACAAGAAGAAGGGATCGGTTGGTAGGACATGTTCTGAGACATTAAGGGATCGCCAATTTAGTATTGGAGGGCAGCGTGGAGGGTAAAAATCGTAGAGGGAGACCAAGAGATGAATACACTAAGCAGATTCAGAAGGATGGAGGCTACAGTACGTACTGGGAAATGAAGAAGCTTGCACGGTATAGAGTAGCAAGGCGAGCTGCATCAAACCAGTCTCAGGACTGAAGACCACAACAACATGAAAGAAACGTGAATTAGTTACATACTACGGCGTGCACAGCTTTTATTCAACATGTAAACGTCACTACAGATACACGGATTTAGGTTTTGACATGTTCGATATGCCTGTCACCATTGCCGATGATGTGGCACTGACGAATAGCGATATTCTGTATAATCCGCTAAATTGTCGGAACATCGATGCTGTCGGGGACCTCCTGAATGGCTGTTTTCAGCTCAGCAATGGTTTTGGGGTTATTTCTGTACACCTTGTCTTTAATATAGCCCCACAAACAGGAGTCGAATGTGTTCAGACCCGGAGAATATGGACGCCAATCGAGGCCCATGCCAGTGGCCTCTGGGTACCTCAGAGCCAGAATAGAGCCCCAAAGCGCTCAAACAATTTCCTGCTACGATGGGGTCGAGGTCCGTCTTGCATGAAACACATATGTCGAAGTCAGGGTCACTTTGGATAATGGGAACGAAATCATCTTCCAAAAACTTCACGCACCGGTCGGTAGTCACCGTGCCATCAAGGAATATCGCATTTATTATTACGTGACTGGACATTTCACACCACACAGTCACCCGCTGAGGGTGAAAAGTGGATTCTTAGTCCCCCAGATGCGCCAATTTTGCTTATTGACGAACCTATTCAAATGAAAGTGTGCTTCGTCGCTAAACCAAAACATACAGGTCATACTAATTACCATCATGCTCCGTAACCAACCGTGCAGTTTGAACGTGCTAGCCGGCCGCGGTGGCCGTGCGGTTCTAAGGCGCTGCAGTCAGGAACCGCGGGACCGCTACGGTCGCAGGTTAGAATCCTGCCTCGAGCATGGAAGTGTGTGATGTCCTTAGGTTAGTTAGGTGTAAGTAGTTCGAAGTTCTAGGGGACTGATGACCTAAGATGTTAAGTCCCATAGTGCTCAGAGCCATTTGAACCATTTTTTTAACGTGCTAACGAAAACTATTCGGAATTTATGACGATTTTTATTTCATGTAGTTCACAAATTGTCACTCTGTATATCAACATATAGAATGCCGGTGGAAGTTGAATTGTGTGTCATCTCTGAGACAAGTAGTTGAAAGAATTGTTTCTGCATATTGTTACATGCACGTACGCACACGGACGCACGCACGTACGCACATACACACACACACACACACACACACACACACACACAGACACACACACACACACACACACACACACTGTTGCCTCCAGCGCTCGCTACAGTGTAATGATGTAGCTATGTTTCACTCGTTTTGATACCTGACTCTTGTCTCTGTGAGAATAAGTTCACAGCATTCTAAAAGTCGGTCATATCATCACAATATGCGACATGAAAGGCAATAACGTAGCGTCTCCCGTCTGGTAAAGTATTTTGTGCTGAAGTTGGCGGTGCAGCGCGAGCATAGCGCCGTTGCGCTCTTCTTGCGTAGCATTTAGCGAACCCACATACGAAGTGCAAGTCTTCGTCTGCAAAACTGTCCGTAGTACCTCTGTGCATCACTGTTACCGTACAACACTCCCGGAAAAAAACACACCCGCTGTAGAAGAGAGCAATTCTGAAAGCGAGCTAGAGGGCGTATAGTAAAGTTGGCATTACTGTTATCAGCCTGGAAGCACCGTGCTGAATAGAACAAAATTTGTTTCCGAACAAGACAGACAGAGCATACCGTCGACGTTTGCACTCTTGTGTAGTTATTTTCAATACACTAACGTCTGTAGACGAATAACCGACAATCGGTAATGGTTATTCTGATATGGTAAAAAATGATACTCTTATTCACGTACAGCCTAAACTATTTCCGTTAAGCAAAGATGAAGCGAATAATGCCGCAATGTAGAAAATGCGGAAATTAAATTCAAATAATTACACTGTAAATGTCACACTCCATCGGACGTTACGGAGGTTGACATTCGTGATATTTTTAAAAGAATACAGGCAGATTGATACTTGTCTTCGATAAGGGACTCACTGTTTACTGATTGTACCCGCAGACACATAACGCTGCATCATCATCGTAGATGTCTGGCGCACGGACTCACCTGGAATGAAAGGAAACATGAGATTAGCGTACAACTGGCATTGGATGATTAGCACTTACGGGTTTATAAAATAGTCCTAGAACACGTGGACCTATCAGAAGATGGAGTCTTTTTCATGTAGATAGCTATATGCCGTATAGGTGCTGGATTTATCGAACGCAGGCAAAAGCAGAAATCCGGACTTATGAGCAATGCTTGAACAGTATCACAAACGAGGTTAGACAAGTACAACAAGAAACCGAAAATAGACGCAGAACGGGCAAATAAAGAGTGATCTAAAATACTTTTTACAAATTTAGGCAACTGGTTCGTTAAACCAAAACAGGGAACGAAGTTCATATAATCATATGGCCAAAATTAGTTTATCTCACACACACACACACACACACACACACACACACACACACACACACACACACACACACTCGTCGAATCAATGACAGTCGCACCGTTTCAAATACGTACGGTATAAAATGTTTTCTGAGCTTCCATGAAACATGGATGAAGAGATTCTGCATCCAGGTTGGCTGTTGCATAAACCATTGTTTTATTTGCCCATAGATATGCAAAACGAAAGGCGTGAGGTCGGGAACTTGTATGCCATGGAACTGGACATCCTCTACCAATCCATGTATCATGGTAGTTATCATCTGGTGGACCGCAAGACGAAATAACGAACAATGTGTTTGCTATTATTTGCACAGGCACATCTAGTACGTCTTGGAGAGTGCTTTCAATAAAGTCCCTGTATCCATCACCCGTATTACATGCTGCGAGAACGTATGGATGGACCCATCAGAGAAGCAACTTCACTTCCAGCCCACGTTTGAATCTTAAAAACTGATACTGTGACTCAAAGCTGTCATTAAATGAGTGCGTTGAATTTATAGGATTTACCTGGAAAGCCATTCCTTGGAAACTTTCATTAATAACTCAAGATTTTCAACCGTATCATGATATGTACTTATATCTTGTTTTGGTCTAAGGAACCAGTCCCGAAAGCTTGTAGAAGAATATCTCAATCATCTTGTACATCGAGGTGCCGTATTCGCAACGCTATAACAGACGATATGACGAATTTTGTGATGTACATACCTTCGTAGCTGTCGAACTTTAACGTTTGCTGGCCGGTGAGGCCGTGCGGTTCTAGGCGCTTCAGTCTAGAACCGCGCCGACTCTACGGTAGCAGGTTCGCACCCTGCCTTGGGCATGGATGTGTGTGGTGTCCTTACGTTAGTTAGGTTTAAGTAGTTCTAAGTTCTAGGGGACTTATGACCTCAGATTTTAAGTCCCATAGTTCTCAGAGCCATTTGAACCATTAACGTTGTTTTAAGGACAGCTATATACTTCTTTCCTGTGGCTTTTGAAAGAGCGTTCGAAAACGATTTCGACATAAAATTTGCGGAACACGATCAAAATGCGAGAAGAAAACAGCGCTGTTATGCGGTGTAGAGACTGCTTGCTCGAGAAGCTATTGAGAGATTCGCAGTGAAGACACGACACTCATATAAGTGGACGTTGTTTACTTTATGGTCAGTTTCAATGAACAGTTAGAACATCAACGCGGTTGTACGTTGGAAGGTACCGTAATAGTGCCAAGCTCCCAATACCCGTCTTTCCAAGCATTATTTTTTTAAAAACTTTGTGAAACTGTAACTGTAATAAAAAAATCCAGTGAAAAAGGACAAATGCTGATAAGAGAAATAAACATTTTACCAACGGATGCATACAGCGTCACTCTGAGGCAGCTTCAATGTGCGTGTGGGATCAACCAAAATAGTATTTTGGGAATATTACATTTGAACATTCTTATGTCTCTCCAGATTTCGCTTCATTTATAGCTTCATGATAACGTTTACAGTTCTCTGAATGGTGTCTACGAGAGTTCAAAAATTTCTCTAGGCACTATGGGACTTAACATCTGAGGTCATGAGTCCCCTAGACTTCGAACTACGTAAACCTAACTAACCTAAGAACATCACACACATCCATGCCCGAGGCAGGATTCGAACCTGCGACGGTTCCAGCAGCGCGGTTCCGGACTGAAGCGCATAGAACCGCTCGGTCACAGTGCCCGGCTCTACGAAAGTTGACAAGTTTCTATGCGCGGTTTTGTTTGCTAATGAAGCACCACTTACAAGCTACGGGCAAATCAGTCATCGCAACGTGGAAATCCATGCTGGGTGACAGAAGCGGATAAACAACAATCTTTGTCTCTCAGCGTGAGCTCTTTGAGGTTTTGGCAGCAGGTTGTACGTAGTGAGAGGACTCGGAGGACTTAAAAAAGAATAACTTTAAACAGGAAAACTATCGCTTCGACTGCACACTTGTTCATACGTATAAGGATATTTTTTGGCTGGTGAATATAATGAGTCAAATCAAGTGGTTTCTGTAGCAACAGTTGGGTCGTAAAATACGTTACGCAATTCTCTTTCTCTCTGATTATTTCTTCTCACAACAAATAGTGATAAGTTCTTTGAACTATCAAATCTGTAATGATATTTAATGATAATTTAAAGTCAACACTATCGTCAGATGGATTTATGAAGAGCTTAGTTCTGAAAGTCAAAATTTTCAGTTTCTTTGTATTCATGAAAACAAAGTCTACATATAGTATCTTCTCAAAGTTTTCAAAAATTTTAAACAGCAAAAATAGGTACCTTATACATAGAAATTAATCATGAGAAAAACTACACACATCAAAAGAAATTTTGCATTACCCCGTTTCCCAGAACTTCTGAAGATAGTCGTTGACTGTGGATATTGTATCACAGACACAGTCCCTTTGACTGTTCAGAGACGTCACTAAACCCACCCAAAGATGTAAACAACCATGCTTGAGCAGCGCCTATTAGACGGAGGTGGTCCGACAACCGATCAGTTCCAGTCATTCCATCAGAAAGGATTTACACGTCTCGTGTTGTCTGTAGTTCCACCGTGCCGAAACGGTCAATACCGCATTTCGATCTCAACCGCATTGTTACTTTGTGCCAGGAAGGACTCTCAACAAGGGAAGTGTTCAGGCTCTTCGGAGTGAACCAAAGCGATGTTGTTCGGACATGGAGGAGATACAGAGAGACAGGAACTTTCGTTAACATGCCTCGCTCAGGCCATCCAAGGGCTACTGCTGCAGTGGGTTACCGCTACTTAGGGATTATGGCTCGGAGGAAACCAGACAGCAACGTCACCATGTTGAATAACGATTCTTGTGCAGCCTCAGGACGCCGTGTTACGACTCAAACTGTGCGCAATAGGCTCCATGACGCGCAACGTAACTCCTGACGTCCATGACGAGGGCCATCTTTGCAATCACACCATGCAACGCGGTGCAGATCAGCCCAACAACATGCTGAATGGACCGCTCAGGACTGGCATCACGTTCTCTTCACCGATGATCGTCGCATATGCCTTCAACCAGACAATCGTCAGAGAGTGTTTGGAGGCAATCCGGTCAGGCTGAACGTCTTAGACACACAGTATAGCGAGTGCAGCAAAGTGGACGTTTCTTGCTGTTTTGGGGTGGTATCATGTGGGGCCGACGTACGCCGCTGGTTGTCATGGGAAACGCTTTAAAGGCTGTACGATACGTGAATGCAATCCTCCGACCGATAGTGCAACCGTATCAAATGATTCAAATGGCTCTGAGCACTATGGGACTTCACTTCTAAGGTCATCAGTCCCGTAAAACTTAGAACTACTTAAACCTAACTAACCTAATGACGTCACGCACATCTAAGCCCGAGGCAGGATTCGAACCTCCGACCGGAGCGGTCACGCGGTTCCAGACTGTAGCGCCTAGAACCGCCCGACCACCACGGCCGGCCGCAACCATATTGGCAGCATACTTGCGAGACACTCGTGTACAAGAACTGGCTCCCACATCGTGCACGTCTTGTGAATGACTTTCTTCAGGATGACGACATCGCTGGACTAGAATGGCCAGCATGTTCTCCAGACATGCCTTGGATAGATTAAAAAGGGCTCTTCATGGACGACGTGACCCACCAACCACTTTGAGGGATCTACGCCGAATCGGCGTTGAGAGGGGGCCGTTCTGGACCAATAGTGCCTTGATGAACTTGTGGACTGTACGTATCACTGCAAGAGGACGTGCTACTGGGTACTAGATCATCATCATCATCATCATCATCATCATCATCATCATCATCGTCGTCGTCGTCGTCGTCGTCATCATCATCATCATTTTAGACTGATTATGCCTTTCAGCGATCAGTCTGGAGAATAGCCCCGTTATAAAATTCCTCCATGATTCCATATTCAGTGCTAACATAGGTGCCGCTTCTGATGTTAAACCTATTACTTCAAAATCATTCTTAACCGAATCCAGATACCTTCTCCTTGGTCTGCCCCGACTCCTCCTACCCTCTACTGCTGAACCCATGAGTCACTTGGGTAACCTTGCTTCTCCCATGCGTGTAACATGACCCCACCATCTAAGCCTGTTCGCCCTGACTGCTGGGTACTAGAGATACTTTTAAATGTGTACAGAAATCAGGACCGCCACCTCTGAAGGTCTCGCTGTATGGTGGTACAACATGAAATGTGTGATTTTCATGAGCAATAAAGAGGGTTGAAATGATGTTTATGTTGTTCTCTATTCCAATTTTCTGTACGGGTTGAGTAACTTTCGGAACCGAGGTGATACAAAACTTTTTTTTGATATGCGTACATTGATGTGGTTTAAGCGACCTCATGTTAATACACTCCTGGAAACTGAAATAAGAACACCGTGAATTCATTGTCCCAGGAAGGGGAAACTTTATTGACACATTCCTGGGGTCAGATACATCACATGGTCACACTGACTGAACCACAGACACATAGACACAGGCAACAGAGCATGCACAATGTCGGCACTAGTACACTGTATATCCACCTTTCGCAGCAATGCAGGCTGCTATTCTCCCATGGAGACGATCGTAGAGATGCTGGATGTAGTCCTGTGGAACGGCTTGCCATGCCATTTCCACCTGGTGCCTCAGTTGGACCAGCGTTCGTGCTGGACGTGCAGACCGCGTGAGACGACGCTTCATCCAGTCCCAAACATGCTCAATGGGGGGACAGATCCGGAGATCTTGCTGGCCAGGGTAGTTGACTTACACCTTCTAGAGCACGTTGGGTGGCACGGGATACATGCGGACGTGCATTGTCCGGTTGGAACAGCAAGTTCCCTTGCCGGTCTAGGAATGGTAGAACTATGGGTTCGATGACGGTTTGGATGTACCGTGCACTATTCAGTGTCCCCTCGACGATCACCAGAGGTGTACGGCCAGTGTAGGAGATCGCTCCCCACACCATGATGCCGGGTGTTGGCCCTGTGTGCCTCGGTCGTATGCAGTCCTGATTGTGGCGCTCACCTGCACGGTGCCAAACACGCATACGACCATCATTGGCACCAAGGCAGAAGCGACTCTCATCGCTGAAGACGACACGTCTCCATTCGTCCCTCCATTCACGCCTGTCGCGAAACCACTGGAGGCGGGCTGCACGATGTTGGGGCGTGAGCGGAAGACGGCCTAACGGAGTGCGGGACCGTAGCCCAGCTTCATGGAGACGGTTGCGAATGGTCCTCGCCGATACCCCAGGAGCAACAGTGTCCCTAATTTGGTGGGAAGTGGCGGTGCGGTCCCCTACAGCACTGCATAGGATCCTACGGTCTTAGCGTGCATCCATGCGTCGCTGCGGTCCGGTCCCAGGTCGACGGGCACGTGCACCTTCCGCCGACCACTGGCGACAACATCGATGTACTGTGGAGACCTCACGCCCCACGTGTTGAGCAATTCGGCGGTACGTCCACCCGGCCTCCCGCATGCCCACTATACGCCCTCGCCCAAAGTCCGTCAACTGCACATACGGTTCACGTCCACGCTGTCGCGGCATGCTACCAGTGTTAAAGACTGCGATGGAGCTCCGTATGCCACGGCAAACTGGCTGACACTGACGGCGGCGGTGCACAAATGCTGCGCAGCTAGCGCCATTCGACGGCCAACACCGCGGTTCCTGGTGTGTCCGCTGTGCCGTGCGTGTGATCATTGCTTGTACAGCCCTCTCGCAGTGTCCGGAGCAAGTATGGTGGGTCTGACACACCGGTGTCAATGTGTTCTTTTTTACATTTCCAGGAGTGTACATACAGTTCATCGCACTTTCTTGAAACGACAGAGCGAAGCGCAGCGCAGGACCCTTCCAGCCGGTGACAGGAAATGCTCTTGTTAAAAATCTGACGAAGTCTAAACCATTAATAAAAATAAATTTGCAACTGGGACGTGTGTTATACAAACGTGTAAAGTGTCAGGAATTACAGACTCTTTCAGACCGGTCACACTGCTTTCGCCGTGTCCTCGTACGACTTGACAGAGAAGGCGCATGGCTGAGGGAGACCGGCCCTCCCCTTGCTGCCCTTCTCGGCAGGCAGCGGGATTTGTGCTCATTAGGAGCGGCGTCCCACCCCTCCCCCACCCACCGCTCTGTTCCAGATCCGTGATTGGCTCATTAGGGGCGCCGCTGCGCGTGATTGGCAGCCGCCGCCGCCGCCGCGACAACTCGCGGTCGCCAACTCTGCCTCTCCAGGCAGTTTGCTGTCGTCGCACGATTACGGCGCTCCGTCGAAACCTAACTGCTGTACAATTGGCGTCTCCTGGCATGTCGCCAGTCTGAGCGACATCTACAGCGGCGACAAACAGCTCACCGCGCACCAAACCAGTTTCTCCCAATGTTTCTAAGACCATCACTGCTATGCGCAACCAGATATTAGCCAGTATCTCCCTCCCTCCCCCCCGTCAAGTCATCAAAATTATTGATTAACTTAACTCTGGAAAAAAAAAGAATTATCTTGCAATACTTTCACTTTCAAGGTGACGAAAGATATATGAAGTTTACTTTTTGTAGGCGTTTTATGATACCACAGACTACTGAGTCAATGACACAACTGTCACTGCCTATTTTTAGCAACCATTTTCTTAATAGAACGATGAAGCAGCTCTGAATGCATCCCTCGTGAGACCTACAACCCCTACAACCCCTTCCCTGGAAAGTAAGCTCACTGGCCATATTCAGGACAGACACTTTGAAACATACCCTAATAAAAATTAATGAATTACTGTGCTGATAAACCTCTACATTATTTGATTTTCAAACAGCTGAGCAAAACTGAACGGACTCAGACATTACTCTCTTTACTTAGTCTGATCAACACTAAACTGACACACAATATTTTTAACGCAACGCAATCTGACTTTCAAAAATCCCTACAAAAGAATGGCCCTGCCTAACAATAACCTATACCTTTCATGAATCACTTACCTCAAAAAAATCTTCGTTACTCGAACTACTGCAATACAGCGAGCGCCAATACTGCCAGCTAAATACAAGATTCTAACTACTGAAGGCAGTAACTACTGATGGGCATAGTTAGCAAATGAAAGATTTTGATCGACAACAAACAATGTATTTACCTTAATAGTGTTCAAAAGTCATAGTTCATGACATACAGTCTTACAAGTTTACTCTCTCTGATGGACACACGTCCAGATCATCCGCTGTCAAAACTCCGCCATCTCACTCTCCACATTGACCACTGCTGGCGGCTCACCTCCAACTGCGCAACGCTACAAGCAGTTCACATTCAACTGCCCAACACTACAATAGCGAACGCTCTGTCTGGAAATCACTGGCTGTGCTGTGTACAGTCTGTGATTTTCATACAGAGCGCTAGGTGACGTTACCAACATAAAAACCTAAACAGCCTACTTACAACTTGTTAAAAAACATGCTTCCTGTACACAACTCGTCCCCCTAGTGACACTTGCTTCACCTACACCCAAATCAACTAAGTTGAAATGTATGCACTATACCCACTCTTCGTAAATCACTTGATTGCTGGACCCCTTAATTCTGAAGTGGCAGGAGTTGAAATACCTCACGCTGTCACTTAATAATTATAATAAAAATTCCACAGTATGGTAGCCATTACATTGTTACTTTGTAGCTGACCATCAGTTATTTCATTTATTGTTGTGAAGTGAATGATGAAGCAGTTCATGGTCCATTGCAGGAATTTTTATGATATATTTAAGCACACGCAGTGCATATGTCGTAATTTTCCTATCACAGATGCATGGTGCAAACTAACACAGGTGTGTGTAGTAAGTGAACTATGTAAGGAAGATCATTTTCACAGACTCTTTTCATGTCAGTAAAACGCATCATATCGTATCAAAAGTTAATGCTAGTAAAAAAAAAGCTAATTACTGGTAACTCGTTTAATCTCCATTTCAAGTGGAATAACAAAATAGTGATGATTGTAATTGATCTGGGTGAATTACGTTTTCCTGGAGACATATTGAGACTCAACTTTATACTCGAAAGGGATAGAGGTTGAAATAACGAATTAAAATTCGTGGGAAGGTCAGGACTTGAGCCTGTGTCTCCTGCTTCTCAGGCAGAAGTCTTTTTCACTACACTATCCTGGCATTGTAACTAGCACACCTGTATGGACTACTCTCGTCCAACGCCGTCTGTAATATAAACTTCAGTTCATATCTCAGGCCATTAGTTTCGTAACAAAACAGAATGGAGCACTTTTGATTTAACTCTCATAAAGTCAATTTTATTCTTTATTGGGTACTTAACTTCATGATAGGAATCACTATGTAATGTGGTAGAATAAATGTAGGTCGGATTCGCACCTTACATGAGAGCCTTATACATCGCAACGGGGAGGTGAAAGAGGAGAGCGAGTATAACGGCCCATCTGAGGGAGGACAGGAAAGAAAGCTTTTAGAGAATTGCGTTTCGGAATTCCAAATGGATACGAAACAAAACCAGTGACGCATTTTCGATCACGTGTCCAGTGAGTGGTACACAAGTGAGAGACTCAATATGCACATTTAGGCATCCGGAACGAGCACAAATCATCCTATTGGCGGAAACGCGCTAGGAAGGAGAAAAGAGCCAAAGTTTCGACGCAATTTTAGCGGTAGGGACCTTACGACTGATAGAGAGAGTTTCCTCAAATTAAGAACGCTCCTATTCGTCGAAGAAAGCCGTGACGTGAAGAACGAAAGGACCCAGGCGGAGAGACAGTTCGTCTATAAGTAAGACAAGACGAAAATTTCCGAGAACTCTTCTCTGAACTGGCGTTAAGTACAGAAGAGAGCGCATAACGCTCTGTACGACGCAAAGGAATAATTTGTGTGAACACTGCGTTCACACCTGCTGATATCCAGCAAGAAATCAGCTGTAGCATCGCTTAGCTCCAACTGTGGAGAAACGAACCAGCCAATTAGTTAATTGTTGTTGCGAGAACTGAGAGAGCATTATAATATGCCTACTGCTTTAACCATGAGCGTGTATATCGCCACATTCTAAGACGAGGGATGAGTACATGTTCTCGGGCAAAACGAGAAAAAAAGGGAAAGTTTCTGCTGAAAAATTCAGCAAAGCTGTAATTAGTTTTATAGGAATTTCAGTGGAAGAGAGCGGCCTAACAGACGACAGCTCAGCGCAGCTTAAGGTAAATACCGCGTGCAGAGATGTAAACTTGTTGTTTTATCAGCTTGCATCCGCTGTAAACTCGAGTGACCTTACGTAATCTTCTGCTCAATTTGTCACATAACTTACCATCCATCGTAGACTTGATTGTCATCCTAAAACTAGTACCGAACTTTGAAGCGGAATCGGACGATTTTCGTAGTACTGACCAAGATCATAACGTAAGTGTACGAACAATTTTGTAAAGAAACTTCTAGTTAAACTGTAATATTATTGTGTTTAGGATAATTTAACCTTCTGAGAGTTAATAAGTAATACTGTTGAGCTTAGGATTATTTCACTTTTTGATGTTGACGAGACAACTGTTTCTTGTTGTCACACTGAAAACTATGTAAAAGCATGTATTTTTGTGCTAATATTGAGACATTAAACATGTCATTTCAGCTTACACAGTTGTCTTCCATCCTAGAGTAAGTAAACCACAAAATATTGCACCTTAAAACTGCTCTAAATGAACCAGCAGTCAACAAAATTACGTAGTTATTATTTGCCTCTGGCGGCAGGAGGTAAGATCGTGTGAGGTGATTTTTTGTAATGACAGTCCAGTGGGTGATCGATATTCGCCCCAGCCGATCCGTAACGAAAATGACCTTGGATTTTCATCATTACCGGTTACTGTTACCATCGGACAAACTGTCATATTACAGCGCATCCTCGGGTCAAAGACCAAGATACGTCGCACGGGTTCTGACTTACAATTCTAACGTGCTAATTTTATAGTTGCGATATTTCGTAGTATTTATATTGTGTCGCGATCTTCAAACTGAAGACTGCTTCTATACACTCTAACCTCTTACGCCCAAGTCTCTTCATAACTACAGCTATTTGCATCCATTTCAACCTGCTTCGTGAACTCGACTGGGAATCCCCGGACGGAAGACATCGTTCTTTCCGCCGAACAGTACTGACAAAATATAGAGAACACCCAGTTGAAGCTGCCGCCAACGTACGTTTCGGATAAGACAAAAAAAATCAGGATTCGCACGGAGGAATGTAGACGCTATTTGCTCTATTTGCGAGTGGAACAAGAAGCGAAATACACTAATGGCCATTGAAATTCCTCCACCACGAAGATGACGTGCTACAGACGCGAAAGTTAACCGACAGGAAGAAGATGATATGTGCAAATGATTAGATTTTCAGAGAATTCACACAAGGTTGGCGCCGGTGGCAACACCTACAACGTGCTGACATGAGGAAAGTTTCCAACCGATTTCTCATACACAAACAGCAGTTGACTAGTGTTGCCTGGTGAAACGTTGTTGTGATGCCTCGTGTAAGGAGGAGAAATGCGCACCATCACGTTTCCGACTTTGTTAAAGGTCGGATTGTAGCCTATCGCGATTGCGGTTTATCGTATCGCGACATTGGTGCTCTTGTTGGTCGAGATCCAATGACTGTTAGCAGAATATGATATCGGTGGGTTCAGGATGATCCCAACGGCCTCGTATCACTAAGCAGTCGAGATGACAGGCATCTTATCCGCATGCCTGTAGCAGATCGTGCAGAAACGTTTCAATCCCTGAGTCAACAGATGGGGACGTTTGCAAGACAACAACCATCTGCACGAACAGTTCGACGACGTTTGCAGCATTATGGACTATCAGCTCGGTACCATGGCTGCGGTTACCCTTGACGCTGCTTCACAGACAGGAGCGCTTCCGACGGTGTACTCAACGACGAACCTGGGCGCACGAATGACAAAATGTCATTTTTTTTGGATGAATCTAGGTTCTGTTTACAGCATCATGATGGTAGCATCCGTGTTTGTCGACAGCGCGGTGAACGCACACTGGAAGCGTGTATTCGTGATTGCCATACTGGCGTATCACCCGGCGTGATGGTATCGGGTGCCATTGGTTACATGCCTCGGTCACCTCTTGTTCGCACTGACCGCACTTTGAACAGTGGACGTTACATTTCAGATGTGTTACGACGCGTGGCTCTACCCTTCATTCGCTCCCTGCGAAACCCTACATTTCAGCAGGATAAAGCACGCATGCATGTTGCAGGTCCTGTACAGGCCTTTCTGGATACAGAAAATGTTCGACTGCTGCTCAGCACACTCTCCAAATCTCTCACCAAATGAAAACGTCTGGTCAACGGTGGCCGAGAAACTGGCCCGTCACAATACTCCAGTCACTACTCTTGATGAACTGTGGTATCGTGTTGAATATGCATGGGCAGCTGTACCTGTACAATCCATCCAAGCTCTGAATCAATGCCCAGGCGTATCAAGGTCGTTATTACGGCCAGAGGTGGTTGTTCTGGATACTGATTTCTCAGGATCTATGCACCCAAATTGCGTGAAAATGTAATCACATGTCAGTTCTAGTATAATATATTTGTCCAATGAATACCCGTTTATCATCTGCATTTCTTATTGGTGTAGCAATTTTAACGGCCAGTAGTGTAGAAATAGTTTGTGCGTGCTCATGCCTTTCATTCCATTTCGCTCCATAGCTTTCCACTGCACTGAGAGACGAGCAGCCTGAGAGCTCCTGTGGTTTCCACCGTCGTGTATGACTGTGCGGGCTGCAGAGGGCAGCCGGACAGACAGAACATAACGGCAGTTGTCAGCGGTGGCGGGCGGTCGCTGTGCTAGTGTGCTTGACGGGTAGCGGAACGCCAGGGGGCGAAACGGTCAATCACGTACGTCCCACAAAGCAATGCGTGCACTACACAGCTTATGGGGAAGGGACTTCGGTTCAGTATCAACATTTTTTTGTCTTACATCATTTACATAACAGTGCATTATTTGGGGTACTTCAACTCTCTCTCTCTCTCTCTCTCTCTCTCTCTCTCTTTCCCCTTACACGGTGACAATAGGTGTGTAAACAATCTTTTAAAATAAAAAAAGACAGGTAGATGGAAAAAATTTAAAGACAAGCACTACGACATGGGTGAGAAGGAAATAGTATGACGCTATGTTATCAACAGAGTGGTCACCTTCATGTATCCAACTCGAAATTTCCAGATGGAAAGAGCGGCGTATGAAATAAAAAAAAACAGGTGTTATAGTACAAGGACGGTGAGCGAATCTTGATGATGTCCGACGTTGGAGGGTTACTCAGAGCGATATGAATAAAGGACATTCTGGCAGGAGCTGATTTTGTTTACTGTATTTTAATAGCTCTTGTTCATGGCAATGTCACCTCTCTGTTTCTCAGAGCGTGCTACACAGTCATCTTACGTTTCGACACTTGTAGCCCGTACGAAATATCTGTACGGTGCACCTCAGGAATTCCTTTCCAATTATAGTCAGATATTATGTAAAAGTGATCAAACAACTAAAGCAGCGCTTGGGTATGGATTGTTTCGTACAAAAAAGGTTAGTGTTGTCATTAAACTAGACAAATTTCTATCTGATGTGTATTGTTTATGGCTGAGTCTTAATACACTCTTGATAATACTATTAAGTAACTTTTAGTATCTAGGCTAAAGTTCAGCCTAAAAGTTGGGACCAGTTTGTAAGCGTAACGGAATTACTGCGCTGTGGTTCTTCAATACAACGATCTGTCCGTAATGAAAGCCTGTCTGTTGCAAATGGATTAAGGTCACCGACGTCTGAGGGGTAAGGCATCAGAATACATCTCTTATTGACAGGCGTGATTACTCCAGATAAATAGGGTACAATGCAGGGGCAGTAAGGGCTAGCAACGATACAAATGCATAAAGAATGGATAACTAGAATCATTTATTGTAACTAAAAGAGAGGTATTCTATAGATAATTATGTTTTATGAAGTAGACGATGTCTATGACCTTGAACAAGAGGTGTCCGAGACGTGTAACCAATGACGACACCCCATACCAACACGCTGTGTGATATGCCAGTATGGGGACGACGAATACACGCTTCCAATATGCGTTCACAGCGATGTCGCCAAACACGGATGCGACCATCATGATGCTGTAAACAGAACCTGGATTCATCCGAAAAAATGACGTTTTGCCATTCGTGCACCCAGATTCGTCGTTGAGTACACCATCGCAGGCGCTCCTGTCTGTGATGCAGCGTCAAGGGTAATCGCAGCCATGGTCTCCGAGCTGATAGTCCATGCTGCTGCAAACGTTGTAGAACCCTCCAAAGTGCTCGACGGACCCTAAACCTCAGTATATCACGTCTGCCTGTCTTGGTATACCTGTGTTTGTTCCTTCACGTTTGGAAGCATTGGAATGTCCGTAACACATATATTACTCAGGTAACATACAATGACTAGTCCATGTTCGTTGTCACTGGCCACTGCTTACCGACCTGTCTGCTATTACTGCTTCTCTCCTGACTACACCATGATGCCCACCTCCTCACGTTCTCGTATGCTGGCGAGACCCCTCTAACGACGTCTAGTGACAAGTCTTGCATTACACAGAAGTGTCCAGATACTTTTGATCGGAGAGTGTATTACGTATAATTGCGGTACCATATGACGAGCTGGTGGAGCACCGAAAACAGATATACACTACTGGCCGTTAAAATTGCTACGCCACGAAGATGACGTGCTACAGACGCGAAATTTAATCGACAGGAAGAAGATGCTGTGATATGCAAATTAGTAGGTTTCAGAGCATTCACACAAGGTTAGCGCCGGTGGCGACACCTACAACGTTCTGATAAGTGGTAAGTTTCCAATCTATTTCTCATACACAAACAGCAGTTGACTGGTGTTGCCTGGTGAAACGTAGTTGTGATGCCTCGTGTGAGGAGGAGAAATGCGTACCAACACGTTTCCGGCTTTGATAAAGGTCGTATTGTAGCCTATCGCAGTTGCGGTGTATCTTATCGCGACATTGCTGCTCACGTTCGTCGAGATCGAATGACTGTTAGCCGATTATGGAATCGGTGGGTTCAGGAGGGTAATACGGAACGTCGTGCTGGATCCCAAAAGCCTCGTATCACTAGCAGTCGAGATGACAGGCATCTTATCAGCATGGCTGTAACGGATCGTACAGCCACGTCTCGATCCCTGAGTCAACAGATGGGGACGTTTCCAATAGAACATGCATCTGCACGAACAGTTCGATGACGTTTGCAGCAGCATGGACTATCAGCTCGGAGACCACGGCTGCGGTTACCCTTGACGGTGCATCACAGACAGGAGCGCCTGCGATGGGGTACTCAATGACGAACCTGGGTGCACGAATGGCAAAACGTCCACTGGTTATAAGTCTCGGTCACCTCTTGATCGCATCGACTTCACGTTACATTTCACATGTGTTACGACCCGTGGCTCTAGCCTCCATTCGAACCCTGCAAAACCCTACATTTCAGCAGGATAATGCACGACCGCATGTTGCAGGTCTTGTATGGGCCTTTCTGGGTACAGAAAAGATTCGACTGCTGACCTGGCCAGCACAGTCTCCAGATCTCTCACCAGATGAAAACGTCTGACTCGTCACAATATACCAGTCGCTACTCTTGATGAACTGTGGTATCGTGTTGAAGCTGCATGGGCAGCTGTACCTCTACACGCCATCCAACCTCTGTTTGACTCAATGGCCGGGCGCATCAAGACCGTTATTATGGCCAGAGGTGGTTTTTCTTGGTACTGATTTCTCAGGATCTATGCACCCAAATTGCGTGAAAATGTAATCACATGTCAGTTCTAGTATAATATATTTGTCCAATGAATGCCCGTTTATCATCTGCATTTTTTCTTCGTGTAGCAATTTTAATGGCCAGTAGTGTTGGTAACTGAGCACAGTGCGAAAAGCGTAAGAGGTATTACGTTTCGGAGAGCGAGTTGGCAAAGTCAAATTTCTAATTGACGCGACAGGCTGTGATACGCGCGTGGCCGAACAGACAATGAAGGCACGCACGCCTCCGGCACACAGCCCTCGACACCGCAGACAGATCAAACGGCAGCCCTCCAGCTGCCGCGTACTCCAGCTCGGCTTCGGCGGCCTCACTGTGCCCGTCAGAGTAAAGCTGTCGGCGCTTTTAGCAGTTGGCGCGTCCCTGGGGGAGGCCGCTGCAGAGCGATCAGCCCCTGGAGAGGAGGAACGCGCCGCTCAAAGCCAGCAAGCACGCACGCACACACACACACACGGCAGCCTCACGCCTTGGCACGGGGCTTGCGTTATTGCAGCCTCCAGGGAGCACAGCATGAGCATCCTAGGCACACACTTGCTCTCTCGCGTCTGCCGATGGCATCACTTCATTGCAGCGACTCCCTCTTCCCTCCAGTGCTCTGGAACGACGTAATTGCTCCAGGGAAATACGCCCTTCTCTCTGTAAACGAGGGGTCGCCCATGCTTAAAATACGTCCCACACCCTACTTTGCTCTAATCCAGTGCGAGACATTGAAACTGCAACAGCCAGGATCATAGGAGACAATTAATTTTTACAGTAATTACTAAAGGGACCATCTTAAGTTTCGTGGGAAGTTCTATTTATTCACTGATGACTAGTTTCCGATGGCTTGTCCATTCTCAAATCATCGATGTACACAAGCTTTTTTTCTTTACAACCAAAAGTGCATTACAGGCCACAAAACATGTTTCATTGTCTGTAATGCACGCCTCGCTTCAACACAGGATTTAAAAAATCATGGGATAACTCGTAATATCGTGTCGGACCTCTTTTTCCCGGCTTAGTACAGCACCTCGACGTTGCATAGACTCAACAGTTCGCTGGACGTCCCCAGCAGAAGTATTGGACTATATCTACAGACGTTTGCAATTGCGCAAGTCCTGCCGTTGTAGAATTTTGAACACCAGCTGACGTCTCGATTATGGTTCAAAATGGCTCTGAGCACTATGGGACTTAACATGTGAGGTCATCAGTCCCCTATAACTTAGAACTACTTAAACATAACTAACCTAAGGACATCACACACATCCATGCCCGAGGCAGGATTCGAACCTGCGACCGTAGCAGTCACGCGGTTCCAGACTGAAGCGCCTAGAACCGCACGACCATACAGGCCGGCTCTTGATTATGTTCCATAAATATTCGATGAAATTCACGTCTGGCGAACTGGCTGCTAAATCATTTGCTTGAATAGTCCGGAATATTCTACGAACCAGTCTCGAATAGTTGTGGCCCAGTGCCAGGTCACATTGCCATCCATAAACATTTTATCGTTGTCTGAGAACATGATGTCCATGAACGGCTGCAAATGCCCTGGAGGAGGCCAAACATAACCATTTCCATGATCCGTTCAGTTGGATCAGAGGATCCAGTCGTCTACAGGTAAACACAGCTCACACTACTAAGGAGCCAACACCGGCGTGCACAATGCCTTATTGACAACTTGGGTCCATAATTTGGAGGGGGAGGGGGAGGGGGGGGGCTGCGCCACACTCGAATCCTGCCTTCATCTCTTACCAACTGAAATCGGGACACATCTTACCAGGTCACGGTTTTTCTGTGGTCTGTTTGGTCATGGAAATGGAAATGAGCATTTGGCGTCATTGGCAAGTAGGCCACTAACGGCTCAGGTCCGGCCGCCTTGATGCAGGTCTCATTACTTTCGACGCCACATTGGGCGACCTGCTCGCCGGATGGGGATAAAACGATGATGAAAACAACACACGACACCCAGTCCCTGAGCGGAGAAAATCCCCGACCCAGCCGGGAATCGAACCGGGACCCCTAAAAAGGACGGCAGTCCGTCACGCTGACAATTCACCTATATGGTCATGAGCCCGGGAGAGGCGTTGCAGGCGATGTGGTGCTGTTAGCAAAGGCATCTGTGTCGGTCGCCTGTTGCCATAGCCCATTAACGCGCCGCAGTGTCCTAGCAGATCTGTTCGTCATACGTCCCACACTGATTTCGGCGGTTACTTTAGGCTGTGTTGCTGATCTGTTATCACTGACAACTTCAAGGAAACGCCGCGGTGAAGGCTGTCGGCCTCTGTGTTGTCCGTAGTGACAGATAAAACCTGGAATTTGGCATTCTAGGAACATTTATGACACTGAGGATCTCGGAATATTAAATTGTCTAACGATTTCCAAAATGGAATGTCCCACGCGACTAGTCCTACCATTTCGCGCTTATCGGACTTCTATATAAGCTAGCGAGCGCCGCGTAGCGGCTCAGTCGCGCTGCTGCTGCTGCACAGGCAACTGCATTGAACGCTGCCAAGATGCCGTACAGAAGATACCGTCGCCGTTCTAAACAGACAGTGTACAAAACCATCGAGAACAATGAGTTTGCTACAACGTCTGGAGACAAGAAGAATCGTATACCAGTCAAGTCTGTCGCAGCCCAAGCCTTGCTGCACGGACCTTCTGTGTTTTGTGGGTGCCGACTTAATTTTAGTTTAGATATTAATGATTCGTTTGGTCATGGTAATGGATGGTTTACTGTAGCCATTGTCCGTGGAGGTTCTGGAGTTCCAAATGTTGTAGCATTGATAGATACGACACTTCAACAGAATCAGGATAGTGGCTTCACTTTCAGCAATCTTACACATAAAGATATTGCCGATCGCTTGCATGTCACTCAAAGTGGTATGTCTAAGGTGTGGAGAAAGTACAAAGAGAAGGGACAGATTTCGCAGTGGTCCTCCTTGTATGACAACAACGCAGGATCGTTTACTGCAACTGTCGGCTTGCAGGCGCTCAATATCAACTTGCCGAAGTATGGGAAATGACTTCTCCCGGGCGACAGGGACTCTTTCAAACCAGACTGTGCGTAGAACGTTGAATCAGGGTGGCCAGCATTCCAGAAGACAAACGAGAAGTTTTGCACTGAGCAACGAAACCTATGCAGTCGAAGGGCGTCGGCTCTTGCACATCAGCATTAGACAACTGCACAATGGAGTACTGTCATGTTCGCTGACGAGATCAGGACTGGTCTGCTACGGGACACTGGACGTGTTAGGGTTTGGAGAAGCGCTAGACGGCACCAGAAACGCCGACACATTCAGAACGTCCAACCGTTGCAGAAGGTTTTGGCCGGCAATAATAATGGGACGGCGGGCACCTCCAACTCCCACCTGCGGCAATTCCACTGGCCCCCAACACCTCCAAGAGGTCCTAAAAACGTTTTTAAGGCTCTACAGACGTGCAGTCAGTGACAACTTCATTCCGTTCGATGACAATGCAAGACCGCACCGTACTCCAGCAGTGTCTCGTAATCTTCAAAGATGCAACATCAGCCGAATGCATTGGCCACCACACTCCCCAGACACGAATACAATTGAGCGCGAATGGGACCTGCTGAAGGAGGCTATTGCACAGCCACCTGACAACGTGCAAGACATCGCCGAAGCTGTTATTGAGGACTGGAACCTCATACCGCAAGATAAACTTTATGGACTCATCCAGAGCATGGCTGGCAGTGTGATTAGTACACACTCGCTACTAAAGACTGATAATCATCATTATGAGATAAGGATTTTCACTGCTTTTGTTTTCAAGGTGTACGCTTAGGAGAGAGCCTTCTTTGTCTTGTAATGATACTTTATAACTAACCAATTTTTTTATTGTTGTCACAAAGAATTATGTTTATTTTGTTAATAAATATTGTACTAACCTTAATGGGTGTATTATAAGAAGTAATTGTAGTAAACTCTATGATATTCCAAACTTTTGTTGAGATTATTAATTACTTCAACAATTTGTGGCACAGTCGCTCCCAGGAGCACTCCCAAATCATCGGTTAACTCCAAACCCCGATTCGTGTTCTTCAAAAAGCGGTGTGGAAAGAGGACCTCTCCGTTCCATTAATGCACCGATAATGGCGAAGAGGAGCAGCACTCTTGCTGTTGTTTGATACAACAGCTTTACCCCTCCCCACCTTGTACGGATCCACGCTGATTGTCTGCAACTGTAACGCACACTGATGCCTGTCTGTGTTTCAGCTTTAAGTCGCCGTACCGGTGCTGGCGCCTTACATTAAGCGTAACAGTAACACTGTCAACAACGGGAATCCAGCAGGGCACAGACTACACATCACTCGTAGAAAGTTGGGTACCCTTGCGGTAAGGAGGTTTCCCTTTCCACTGGCTGAAGTACCGGAAGTTTAATTATAACCACTCTTTAAACTACGTGTCTGTAGGATCCTGGCGCAGTAACGAAGAAAACGTCCGTAATCTCAGTCTAGGAAGAGGGGGGCGGGGGGGAGTTGCTTCAGATCCTGCATGGCGTAGAGTATGGTTTTCCTGACCCCATCGAGTTCATATTTGTATGCCAGTGAGGGACGAAGGACGAAGCTTGGTAGTTAAGCCAATAATAACTAATTAAAAAAAAGTATTTTCTCCATCCGAGACACCGAAATAATTTCTGGAAGGAACGTTCCATGAATTTGTGACTTCTTCATGACGTAATTCGGTGAACTATGTACGAAACTACCACATGGCTTATTGGAGAGGCAGATAAGCGTTGAGAACAACAGAAGCAGTCGTTGAAAGGCGTGGCTATACAAATAAATTCGATGCGGCAAGAAAATCGGGAAACGTTCATTCCAGTTACGAAATGAGATAAGGTAACGCTGCAACATATTTTTTAAATTGTTCTTTTCTGTGTGACCAGTTTCATCCGAAGACCATTTCCCAGAGGAGGAGGTTGAGTGCCCAGTCGTCGGGCATGTACGGGATTTAGATGAACATTTTAATTCCATGGTTAAAGTTATTGGAGGTTGTTACTTTTTAAACGCGATCTGTTTATAATACTGTGTGTATAACATAGTTTTAAAAAATGGAAAACAAAAAAAGCCTTACTGTTATAATGAGAAATTCGAAACATGACAATGGACATTCAGATGTAAACATGTAAACCTTATACAGAATACACCAGCATTCCGAAATTTTGCCTGAAGATTTCTTTTTGAATTCTTGTCTACATTTAGCATGTTGTGAGCCTAGTTCTTGTTCCTTAATGTAGCTATGTCTTAAGCTACACTAAATCATCAAAGAAACTGGCATAGGCATTTTAATTCAAATACAGAGATATGGAAACAGGCAGAATATGGCGCTGCGGTCTGCAACAGCTATATAAGAAAACACGTTTCCGGAGCAGTTGTTAAATCGGTAGCTGCTCGTACAATGGCAGGTTATCAAGATTTAAGTGAGTTTGAACATGGTGTTACAGTCGGCGCACGAGCGCTGGGACTCAGCACCTCCGAGCTAGCGATGAAGTGGGGATTTTCTCGTATGACCGTTTCACAAGTGTACCGTGAATATCAGGAATCTGGTGAAACATCGAACCTCCGACGTCACTGCGGCCGGGAAAAGATCCTGGAAGAACGGGACTAACGATGACTGAAGAAAATCGTTCAACGTGATAGAACTGCAACCCTACCGCCAATTGCTGCGGATTTCAATGCTGGGCCATCAAGAAGTGTCAGCCTGTGAGCCATTCAACGAAACATCATCGATATGGGCTTTCTGAGCCGAAGACCAACTCGTTTACCCTTGATGACTGCACGAGACAAAGATTTACGCCTCGCCTGGGCCCGTCAACACCGATAGTGTTGAAGACTGGTAACATGTTCCGTGGTCGGACGAGTCTCGTTTCAAATTGTATCTAGCGGACGGACGTGTACGGACATGGAGAGAACCTCTTGAATCAATGGATCCTGCATGTCAGCAGGGGATTGTTGAAGCTGGTGGCGCTTCTGTAATGGTGTGGGGCATGTGCAGCTAGAGTGATATGGGATCCCTGATACGTCTACATACGACTCTGACGGGTGACACGCAAGGTAGCATCCTGTCTGATCATCAACATCCATGTGTGTTCACTGTGCATTCCGACGGACTTGAGCAATTCCAGCACGACAATGTGACACCCCACAAGTCCAGAACTGCTACAGAGTGGCTCCAAGAATACTTTTATGAGTTTAAACAGTTGCACTGGCCACCAAACTCCCTAGAAATGAACATTATTGAGCAAATCTGGGATGCCTTGCAATGTGCTGTTCAGAAGAGATCTCCACCCCCTCCGTACTCTTGCTTGCGGGAACCCTAAACGATATACGCAGGTGTACCAGTTTTTTTGGCTCTTCAGTCTATATACAAGACGATAATCCAATGAATCGTCACAGCGTCACTTGGTGGACGTACGTGATAGTATTTTATTAACACCTCTTCCAGTCACCAGCTGGTGGTGAACATTAACACTTGTAATGGGCGGTATAGTTATATTCATGTGTGTACTTAATACTTTGATATTTATAGTACCGATGTGTAGTGATCTTCATGGTAGTGGGAAGTTCAAATAACAATGCGAAGCGACTTGCAACGCTCATGGACAATACGCTGTAAGAATTTTAAAGCATATGTATCAACTCGGTTCGTCAAACTGTAATATCATGACTGTAAAATGTTTACCTAACAACTCTTGCAGATCTGATGGTGACAACATAGCTCTTTCGAAACACGTCATCCGATAAAATGTTTTTTAGCGATCTTTGCTTTGAAGTTTTCTTCAGTCATCATCCCTGAGCGTGTTTGTGAAGCCAGAAATCTCCCTGAGCGGAAGCAGCAAGTGTTTCAGGCACGGAAAGAAATTTCCCAGTATGAGAATCGGGGATTTCCCGCTTCCAGTGTCATAACAAATAAAGACGTGTACTTTTGGCCTTGTTCGTAACACCGATGTTGACTATCGACATCGCAGTGGTATAATATTTTACTCATCTCCGTATACGCATCACGTGATTAACATCTCCACCAAGATATATAAACTTCGGATTGGTGCTTCATGGTATAACATGTTCCGTCAATGTATAAACAGCAGGATGCCGTTACTTGTTCATCTCGATAGCACAGTGCTCATATCCAGTCATTGTTGGGGCTTTATAAATAGCTACACTATGAGCCACAGATGGCCCGTGACTGTGACGAACTGCTACACAGTTGAGGCCACAGCCTGTGACCTAATGTTATTCTTCTTCGTCTTCTTTTCCTTGTGCCTTTGTCCCACAGTTTGGGTCGGGTTGGTTATGGTCGGATCTGACAGGGTTAATTTAAGGGGTGGCCGGATGCCCTTCCTATCGCCACCCCGTTACGCGAATGATGGTGAGGGTGATGAAATGATGAGGGTAACGCAACACAAACACCCCGTCCCCCAGCAGAGAAAATCCCCAACCCGGCCGGGAATCGAACCCAGGACACCGTGATCCAGAGGTAGTAAGACTACCCCTAGACCACGAGCAGTGGACTCTAACATAATGTTATTAATTCACACATTACCCAGCTGCTGACATACAGGTGTCAGCAAGAGCAGAAAGACAGCTGGGATACGTTTTGTACGATTTCACAGCGTATAGATACGATTTGGCTTGGAGTTAAGCATAATTAGGTAAAAAAAGCGCGGGAAACTGGCTGTAGCGAACACAATAGCGGATAGGATGAGCACAAAGGCGTGGTCCACAAAATGTTGTATTTATCACAAGATGACTTCAGAAAATATGCCAGAGCAGTCTGGATGCGTGTATAACACCCCCCCCCCCCCCTTCCCGCTTCCCAGGATTTGCGGAATTGCAAGTTGACAATGACCGTGAATTATGAATTTTGACCCGCGTCGGGATAAGGCATCCGAATCCGAAGTAAATAATGATTATTCCGCGGGAAACAGGAGACGTTATAACTTGATCGTTATTGAGTGAATAATTTTATTCAATAACGATCGGTAAATGAAAAAATGGAAATAATTTGGAAATAAATTTTGCCAGTGGAAATTTTGGCGAAAGAAATGAATCAGTTGTAAAAGCAATTAAAAAATCGGTCGCCAGCTCAACTGATGAGCGATAGTACTGTTAAGTACGTGAATAATTGTGTCAAAAATAAAGTTTACCTGTTTGTAGCACGGCAGGTGGAACGGGAGGTTTTACGTAAGTGCTGTGTCAGGCTCAAGTAGTCATGTAAAACAATGTCATAACAATCTAACTATTCTTAAACATTATTGGTTAACTTTCAACAATTATTTTGATTATTATTTTGTTCATAATTTGTCAGCTAAGTGCAATGCTGACAACACAGATAATTATGTATCGAGATTTTGAATAATGGACTATCATTCTGTCGTTAAAATTAGGTACTTTGCGCAGTTTTAATCTACAGATAATGAAATATATTGCCAATAATTGATTATGTTTTGAATGCTAATAATTCATTAATTGGGGGATTGTCAGGTGGAATAAGCTTTATAGTTTCATGATATATCCTTGAACTAACTTCATCTGAAAATGCATTGAAGTAAATCTTAATAATCAAATTTATTATTTCAGTCTATTATTAAGTTACTACGGTTGGCGTAAGCTTATTAAGTGCGACAACAAACTACGATAACCAGTCTGAAATTTTCTCTTCTCCGTCTATGCAAAATAATTTGATAATTAACATTTTTTCTCTTGACAATGGCGTGACACACTCGGTTCACTATAGTAAGGATCGGAAGGAACCTACTTGGTGTTATTGTCGGGTGGAATGTAACTGCAACGCTTCGATTACAAAGTGCTTGTTATTAATTGTTCAACTTCAGAGAAAAGCACAGTCACTGGCAAGGCTTCTACAATGTTACCCTACGAAAATTACGTAGATCTTACTTCCCTCGTTGTCGGTGGATCGACGGAAGTCCACGGCAGCGACACGATGTGGCAGAGGGCTTTTACTGTTGTGACTTGGGCCCACAGTGCGCTTCACATTTAAGTCCTCGTTTCTGTAGCAGTATGCCCAATAATCCATAATAACGTGCCTGGCCATGCTTCCAGATATGCCGACCATTACTTTCCCGTCGTACTTAGATCCACACACTAGCCGTTAGATGTAACACAGCTAGGACTAGCAGCACCCGACTGTACTTCTTACTCCGAGCACGGCATCACTGCAACTACTGCTCGGTGGCACGCTCCCGCGACCAGAGGCGCGACAAAACTTTCTCTCTGACTTTTACGTTAACTAAATATGCTCTGACTTGCCAGTGTTAAATATTACAGACTTTAAACATAGTATTTACAATACATATTTACACTAGACAATACACCGTATACAAACAGTTTCATGTGTTAAGTAAGCGAAAAAATTCATAGCAAGGACTGCGTAGTAGCGTCACACGTGTACTAGAATACCGCAATGCGTGAGGAATTTTAAAAAAAAAATGGCTCTGAGCACTATGGGACTCAACTGCTGTGGTCATTAGTCCCCTAGAACTTAGAACTACTTAAACCTAACTAACCTAAGGACACCACACACATCCATGCCCGAGGCAGGATTCGAACCTGCGACCGTAGCAGTCGCACGGTTCCGGACTGTGCGCCTAGAACCGCGAGACCACCGCGGCCGGCGAGGAATTTTAGAGTGGTGCTTTATCGAGCAATGGATGTGAAATTGCTGTCGATGGTGATGAATGGTAGAGCCAACGTCCGTATTGAAACTTAGCTCGTGAGTGCAGGTAACGGCGTAATGGCGGTGTGACGTTCATTTGCTGGTAGCGCGAGCCACGGGCCCCGGAGGACATTACGCCGTTAATGCGTTGTCCAGGCGTGACGTAACGGACAGCGCGAGGTGCGAGGCAACACATGGGCACGCCATCAGAGGCAACAGGAGGACGCCTCATAAATCCTCCCTCCCTCCCCCCTGCAGCCGCCGGCGTCTAACCATGACAGATCGCCTGCCACGAGGCGCCGTGACGCCGGAAGTCAGCGATAGCGCTCCAAGTGATCTGCCCACAAAGGCGCACTTTGCGCTGCCCGACCCGCTTACGTCACACAGTGTCGCCCGTCCGCTGGGACCATCCGTCACAGTTTATATTTTGTGGCTTTTTGTAGCAAACTTTGCCCGTGCGCCGGCAAAGAGCCCGCACGCGGATCATTCATCGAACTCGTTGCTCTTTATCTGCGTCGTGAAAATGACGTCGGCTCCCGGTGAACTCTGCGTGACACTCCTTTCTCCTCTAATTTTCTTCTTAGAAAGCAGACACAATAAACTGATTCAGGATATTCTGCTCCGTTCATATCAGCCTAGGTTTAGCGCTTGGTTTTGCTGTAGTCCACTTACTGAAGACCGGGATGGTTGTGTTCCACACTTCCGAATAACTTCAGAAATAAGGTCACATTACACATTGCTGTTAAAAGTATTCTGTAATCCGTGACAGGCTTCGGAGAAAGACCGTTATCTAGCTCTACGTGAATACACAAAACCTACATTGGAGTATGAAGGTGTCAAAACAAGGAACAAAATGCCAACAATTCTTGGTAAAAATCATTCAACAGTCTAGACCGCCCAAAATACTTATTTACTTGAGACAGCTACTTTCGACCGAATTTGCTGTTATCTTCAGGTCTTCAAAATCTTTTTGTTGTGAAAACGTGTTCATTTTACGTTAAATCTCACGACAAAATGTCATGTGGGTAAAAGTCATCTCATTATTAACGACTTGCCATAATTAAAATATTTAAAAAACATAAACCACCTTGTGTAAAAGACCATGTACACAGATATACCGCAAAAGTTGCAGTACATAGCATCACATCTGTTTACGGAAGTTGAACATATTCTAAACAGTGAAAATCCAGTTTAAACGGCGTTTGAGGTACAACTCGATATGTTTCCACAAAAAGATTTTTAAGACTTGAAGAAAACAACGATGTCTGTCGAAACCGCCTGTCTTAAATAAATATTTTATGCAATCTAAGCCGTTGAATGGTTTTTAGCAGATCGCACCTTCTATTCTGAGAACGAGAAAATTCTGACTACAGTTCGTCTGGAAGACATCTTTACCTGTTTCTATTGGAACAGACTACGGGAAGTGTCACATCGTACCTCGGTCAAGTGAGTAATGCCAAACTGGTTCAAAATAGTTCAAATGGCTCTGAGCACTATTGGACATCAGTCCTCTAGAACGTAGAACTACTTAAACGGAACTAACCTTAGGACATCACACAACACCCAGTCATCACGAGGCAGAGAGAATCCCTGACTCCGCCGGGAATCGAACCCGGGAACCCGGGCGCGGGAAGCGAGAAAATGCGAATCTGCACGCATACTCTGAAGTCCTGTTATATTACAGCAACTGCGTACATATTCTGTACCAAATAAATGTACACACTCCCTATACAGTTTTCAGACGACATTTTATTGCCATGCTGCTTTTTTTGACGCACTTTGTTCCGTTGTAGCTCTTGCTGTTAACAAAAACTCTGCTGGAAAATAGTACGGTGCAAGGTGGCGCAGTGGTTAGCACACTCGACTCGTATTCGTGAGGACAAAGGTTTAAACCCGCGTCTGACCATCCTGATTTACGTTTTCCATTTCCCTAAATCCGTTCAGGCAACTTCCAGGGTAGTTTCTTTGAAAGGGCGTGGCCGGTATCCTTCGCTGCCCTTCCCTCATCCGAGCGTGTGCTCCGTCCCTAATGACCTCAATGTCAACGGGATACGCTCGCATTGTCGTAAGTCCGAAAGATGGCTATAGGCTGTACAGCCCGTCTTCTGTACATGGTGTGTTATGGTCCCCACCTGTTAAGTCCCAGTAATGCTAGACACACCCAATAGCCATCTGTGTGAGTGCTTTCTTTTTTTTTTTTTGTTTTTTACTGAAAATCATGTGGCATAAAGCTGTATTTTTAATTTATAAAGCGTGTTTCAGCTAACAATGCGACTTTCCGTAGCTCGGAATTGTATATCTGGCGTATGAGATTTACATATTGACTCACTCGCTAGGCGAAAACTATTAGCCCTACAGAAAAAATGACCAGGGCCTTCTCCTAAGAAATTTAATTTTTGTACTTGGATACTTTTCTCTGTAGGCCATAGTTTTCGAGTTTTTTCTAGGTAAACGTACAACAGTGACCTTCAAACGAACTTCCAATCCCACACTCATCCCTCACCAGCCACGATTTATAGTCTCTTGTTCGTGCCACTCCCTCCTAAAAAGATTTGCGAATGCACGAATTATTTCCCACATTCGTTCACTGGCCTTTTTATGCCACCGGCGTAGTCGAGCACTTAAAAATTGCAAAATTGACTTTTGAGTAAATTGAACCAAACAATAATGTGAATTTTAACAGCTTAAAATAAACAATTGCATTTTTGTATGAGGCAGCCGCTCGGGCAACGAAACTACTGTGCTTGTCCACGTAATTAGCCTTAGCGTAACTTTTAAAAAAAGTCTCTTTTCTTTCAGTCTCTCCAGAGGAACGTTTAGTAGCCGCCTAGGCTGATGGCATGATGAATTGAGATCAAAAAATTCGAGTATTGGGAGCAGTTCGTGTACTTGAAAGTTTTTGTACAGTGGTAGGAGCATCTGCAACGAACGACATACTAGAAATCCCGAATGGTAAGGGACGAGTGTGCGCGTGGAGATGCATCTGAAGCTCACTTTTGTTCCTTTCCCTTGAATAACTCGAAAACCGTGGCTTCCATCGAAAAGGTGTCCCAGTACACGATTTAACCACATTAAATTATCGACAACAGTGCCCCGTTCATATTTTTCCTATAGGGCTAATATTTCGAGCGTATCGAGCGAGAGAACATGAAAATCCCGCGTATGGTTTTTGGAGACCACATATACTATTGCGGGTTGCATGGAACAACATCGGTAGGGGCACATCGGTAGGGGCAGCTGAATCACCGTGTGTATTTCACAGGCATGCAAATACTGATTAGTTTCGCACCGTTCGGCCAAGTTGCTAATGCTGCAAGTCCTCACATTTCCGTCAGCGACTGCATGTGGGCCAGCGCCCGGCCGCTGTGTACTGCAGCCTCCTCCTACTGTTTTTTGTTTCCCGGCAGCCGCGTCGCCCACTGAGCCATAACTACCAGGAAGAGGGATCGCTGGAAACATCCAGTACTTTGCCTGCCCTCGTGGTGTTCGTCACTCAACAAGTGCTCCTGCCACGGCGGGCAGCAAGCAGTCGGCCACCGTCTGGACAGGATCCACTGTCACTGGGGCCGCCTCAACCCTCCAGAAGTGAGCTGTCTTTATGGTCCATAAAGCCGTACTGTTCAGCGTCAAGGTTCATATACATAGCAGCCTCGCGGACACGAGATTGAAATGCTTACCCTTTCCTCAAGTGGGAATATCCTACCGACTTTTGACAGACACTTTCTCGGCCACAACTAAGAGTCTGCGCAGAAGCGAATATACAGTTATCCGAGGATATATCAGACAAGAAAGGTGACACTCAGAAAGCTTCCAGATGCCAGACACTCAGATCAGGAGCAAATGTTGTATGTCGCTAGAGTATCTACCATACCTCCGAGTTGGTTCGTGCTGTGTACTGTCATCCAGCAGAACGTGTGTAAACGGCAATTAAAAGTACCACAAGAAATAGTGAGCACTAGAGAAGCACATTTGTGAGCCATTGTACTGCAGATCTCGAGTGGGTGACAAAGTAGAGTGTTCAAATCCCATTGATGACAATTTTTTTTAACTATTTACGTGTGAACTACTGACGGCCTTGGGAAAGCCAGTCATGACAAAATTCTACCACCCGGTGTGCAAGATGTATGAGACAGGCGAAATACCCTCAGGCGTCAAGAAGAATATAATAATTCCAATCCCAAAGAAGGCAGGTGTTGACAGATGTGAAAATTACCGAACTATCAGTGTAATAAGTCAGAGCTGCAAAATACTAAACGCGAATTCTTTAGAGACGAGTGGAAAAACTGGTAGAAGCCGACCTCGGGGAAGATCAATTTGGATTCCGTAGAAATGTTGGAACACGTGAGGCAATACTGACCTTACGCCTTATCTTAGAAGAAAGATTAAGGAAAGACAAACCTACGTTTCTAGCATTTGTAGACTTAGAGAAAGCTTTTGACAATGTTGACTGGAAAGCGTTTCTGAATAAGAGAAATTTGTCAACATTGAGTATAGATTTAAGTGTCAGGAAGTCGTTTTTGAAAGAATTTGTATGGAGTGTAGCCATGTATGGAAGTGAAACATGGATGATAAATAGTTTGGACAAGAAGAGAACAGACGCTTTCGAAATGTGGTGCTACAGAAGAACGCTGAAGATTATATGGGTAGATCACGTAACTAATGAGGAGATATTGAATAGAATAGGGGAGAAGAGGAGTTTGTGGCACAACTTGACAAGAAGAAGGGACTGGTTGTAGGGCATGTTGTGAGGCATCAAGGGATCACAAATTTAGCATTGGAGGGCAGCGTGGAGGGTAAAAATCGTAGAGGGAGACAAAGAAATGAATACACTATGCAGATTGAGGTGGATGTAGGTTGCAGTAAGTACTGGGAGATGAAGAAGCTTGCACAGGATAGAGTAGCATGGAGAGCTACATCAAACCAGTCTCAGGACTGAAGATCACAACAACAACAACAACAACAACGTGTGAAACTGTTACATGGGAGAACATCTTCCTTACATGTAAAAGGACTTTTCGGAGTTTTTAGCAATGTTCATTTAGGAGTCTGCTTTCGCTTCGTTAGTTGAACGTTATATAATTACTACAAATATTCTACTGTTAATTATTATTATTACAATTACCTCCGCACCACTGGTGCAGTTGTTTCTTTATTTTTATGTTCTGACTGTATGTTCTGTGAAACTAAAAATGTACTCTATAGGTTTACTACTTTCAAAGAAACGAATCATACGCAGACTGCCAAGACGACATTGCTGCAAACTCCAAACAGCCTTTTTAGTGTCATATAAAGACGTTGCCCCAAATAACACTTACACGCATAAGATTGTAAAAAAAAATAAAAATTGTAGTCGTTGGGGTCTGAATAGTAGAGGGTCCGAACAATCTACCAACTTAACCACAGTGGCAACTTGCGCTGCATACTGACAGTCATGCTTTTGAAATGCTCCGTAGTTCTGGTGTTACTCTTAATTAATGTGTACAGTTCCGCCGTGACATCAAGCTCCGGCCTGAACGAAACAGCAGAGAAGGCTGTGAGACGACGTCGGCGAATAGAACGCTGACTAGTACGATGCCACGGCAGGAGCGGCCCCTATACGAATGTAAGGGCCGCTCCAGCCAGCCTCGTCCGCACGGGAAGAACCGAACTAGAAGACGTGACTTACTTTTTGCTTGCATGGAAATTGTTTACATCGTAGGATATTGATTATTTGCGTGTCGCTAATTGCTGTTTGTGAAAAGGCAAAGTTAAGTACTGTCAATTCAATTTATTGTAATGAACTCCATTAAAAAGATTTGCTTGAATTGTTGTCTAGCTTCGTAGGCACCCTATATTACATGAGTGGGCAGGATCCCACATATACGCCCGTTCTGCTGGACAACAGGACATAGTACGAACTAAATCGGAGTTTTGGTCGATGCTCCACAGACATACAACGTTTGACATACATACATACAACTGAATGACTGACATCTGGAGGTATGGGTGCGAGTATGTGGGAGAAGGCGATCAGTTCGGCGATAGGAAAGATGAAGGCACCAGAGAGGCGGTTCTGTCGTTGCGCATGGTAATGGAAACAAGACATAAGAAAAACCAAAACACCTGTCGACCTAAAATAATTGGGCGGCAAAGGAAGTGGTGGAAGGTATTCGGAATTCCCAGAGAAATAGGGTAAGCTGCACGGTCAGAGGGGTGATATAGAAAATGTGCAACGGGATGTCAAATGAAAACGGGAAAAATAGGAAGAAGTAAGCGAACTGTTTGTTGTGTCTATGACTGTTAACATATTTATTCCACTGTGAGACAAGACGGTCAGTACCTTAATCTAATAATGTTTGATGTTGCCTACAGAACAATGATTGCGAACAGGCCAGCACCTGTTCATCCAAAGCAAATCGGCAACCGGAATGTCTTCCTTCAGGTCTCCTAAGATATGGAAATCGCATACCCTGCCAACAAAAAGGTCGCCCACTTGTTTCCAAGCTTTATTCGACTACACTGCAGAAATTTCGTTCTCCCCATGCGATTTCATTATTCCGGATGACCTGAAGAAAGACATTCGTGGCCGTCCATCGGCTGCGGGTGGAGCCCTGTAGAAAGACATTCGTGGTTGTCCTTTCGCTCCAGACGAAGAGTGCAGTGATTCCGAAGCCAACCACAAGCATTTTTCCTTAAGGCACTGATCACCTTTTGTCCTAGTGCGATAAATGTAGTAACAGTTCTGCCGATTACCTTTGAAATATTAAATTTTGCTTACTTTTTCCCCCGTCGGTCTCATTTTCATTCAACTGCCCCTTAAACAAAAACACTGAAGGAACGGTAAGAGTAAAAGTCGGCTCAACTGTTCAATCTATACATCGAGGAAGCAATGACGGATGTAAAAAAAAGTTTAAGATATGTGATTTAAATTACTGGCTGAAAGCATATCAGTGACAAGACATGCTCATGACATTGCTATCCTCACTCAGAGTGAGGATGAACTGCAGGAGCTGTTGAATGGAATGGTCAATTTAATGAGTACAGAATAATGATTAGAGAAAACCGAAGAAGGTCGAAAGTAATGGGAGTGGTAGAAGTGAAATTAGCGATTATCTAAAAATCGAAAAATTGGGGATCAAGATGTAGACGAAGTGAAGGACTTCTGATACCTTGAAAGCAGAATTACGCAAGACAGACGAAGAAAGTAGGTTTATAAGATTATCACAGGTGAAGAGTGCATACCGTCAAGAACAAGGCTCCTTGTCACACCTAAGTCTTAAACTGAAGAAGAAATGTCTTAGAATGTGCGGTGGGAGCACAGCATTGTATGAAGCGAATTATCGATCATGTGAAAATCGGAAAGGAAGAGGATCTAAGCATTTGAGACGTGATGGATTGATAATATACGGAAGAGGACGCTTACCGCAGAATCGGTGAAGAGAGAGAGGAAGAAACGGAAATCATGAAGAAGAAAGGTCAGGATCGTAGTGCATCTGGTACGACATCAAGGAATACTTTCCAAGGTAGCTGAGGGATCAGTAGATGATGAAAAGTTTGTAAGGAAGATTGCACGGATGGGGATGCCACAAGTAACAGTTCCATCTACATCTCCACAAGGGCCCCGAAGTCACTATAAAGCGTTATCCACACCTTATCTTTTGCGTGTTGTCAGTGGGAAAAAAGTCTATATCCCTCTGTAAGCATCCTAATCTTTTAACTTATTCTCATGAGAACTATCCGAGACAGTCGACGATATCAGCATAATGGTGGCATAAAGTTCCAACGCAGGTTCTCTGAAATGGTGTACAGGGCATATTCACGACAATTACATCTCCTTTCCTACATGGATTCCCAATTAAATTCCTCGAGCATCTCTGTTATGCTTTCCTGTGGGCTATATTGACCTGTTATGATCCTGGCAATGCGTCATTGAATATCTTTGAGTCTGATGTCACGTTTACTTGATGACGACTCCAAACACTGGGGCTATACTCTAGGATTGGTCGCTCTAGCGTGTTGTGTGCGATCTCCTAAACAGGTGCAGCGCCGCACTTTCCCAGAATCATTCCAACAAATCCAAGCCTTCCGTCCACCTTCCTCAATACTTATTATACGTGATCGTATGTTAAAGCTTGCTCAGATTTGGATGTCCGCAGTAGCAGTTACTTTACATACTGAAGATGGCAAGGATGCTGATATCCACACCCACAACCCACACTTATTTTGCAGACAGAAGCGAGTGTGCATGTGGATATGACTCTGTGAATTTACTTGTGGATACATTAATAGTAATTACTTTGCAGTTAGAAGTTAAAGCACAGTATTACTGTTATTATACGATATTAGTGGAACTGTATTACTTGTGACCGATGGTTGCAAGTGGTGATACCACAGATGTTACAGGGTAAGCTGAAAAATTGCATTTATTCCTCTTTCCTTAACAGCATGCGGCAAAGTGGTACGTACGCTGTTCTACAAGCCGTCCTCTGGAGTTTTCGCTTCGTAATTCCACTTTTGTTTGAGTGGAAAGAAAAATCTGCGACTTTAACGGCGTTCCTATTAAGAATACTTCAAACTACACAATATACTTGGTAGAGTGTGTGTGAAGTGTAGCACACTGACATAATATTATAGTGAATTAACATTCAGTTTTTTTTTATGAAAAAGGAACTTCGTCTGTAAAATTTAACAATATGCAACATGTCACGATTTGCACCAAGACTTCATGTGATTTGCCAGTATCTCAAAAATTTTCTGAAGAGTATTTCACAAAATCTGTTGAAGTAATTACGACAGGATGTTACAATTTCTGGAACATAACGATAACATGGTGGACTATTTAATATTAAAACTAGCAACCCGCCTCGGCTTCGCAGGGGCTACAAAAAAGCGTCTACGGGTTGACGCCTTGTCTGGCGTAGCAGTAATTTCTTTAAGGGGCCACTGCGTAGGGCTATGATTAAAATTCAGGGAACAGCGCCCGTCAACTAAATAACAACTCTGAATTCTAATATACCGTAAACGATTTAAGCACCACACGCCCGCAGTGTTCGCGATTAGCAATGAGGCGGGGGACTTCAAATTATAATACGTATTGTTGTTGACATAATCGACATCTACGTCCTTATTCTACTTAATGTAAGTTACGAGGCCCGTCTATAAAATGTTAAGAAATGTGGTACGAGATTTCTTCTCAACGAAATATCTTACAAGTAGTGTACAACGATACCCTGCGCAAGTCTTAGTTGCGGAAATAAATGAGCTTAAATTTGTTACAACTGACACTGAAATAAGCCTTGCCGTTAATTCGCAGCTAAGCCTTGAAGTCCAGTACGGATATCGACAGACGGAAATTCTGTGTATATCATCAGATATGCGGCGTATCCAACGGGTCAAAGTGACTTAACAAAACTATTATTTTCGCGACTGTGAATATTTTCATCTGTGCAGACCTCTAACCGTCACCTATCCTGACCAGTACCCGTACGTCATAATAGGTTTTCGAATTCTTGTGGTTCGAAGTCAAATATATATATTTCAATACTTTCAGCATTTCGCGGCCCTGTCAGCAACTGTATAAAAATATTAAATTCAAAATAAACAGCCTCAGTTGCGGAGTTACCTAGATTTAGGTAAATCTAGGTAACTCCGCAACTGAGGCTATTAATTTTGAATCAAATATATGTACTTAGTTTCGTGAGAACAATACATCAACAAACAGCGACTGGGTCTTCACACCGTACACAGACTGTATGGAAGAAACAAATATAAGAAACTTTGATGTCAGTTAGTGGAAACATTATAAACTTTGGTGCCAGTTCTAGTTTCAACTTGTGTTCGCCTGACCATAAGAACAAAACATTTACTGTCATCACGAAAAATGTGAGAAAACATACAGTTCAATCTTCATTATATGCGGTAAATGGAGACTTAAAAAGCGTGGATAATCCCCCATCAAGTTATGTATTACGATTGTTCAAAAACAAAAATTACTTAAGTAACGTTTATAATAAATTCTACTTTAACCATCATTGCATGTGTGAAAATATAGTATTTACAAAGAACGAAGTTTAATCTCACTTTGCACTAAACTACTTTAAGAACTTTTCTCCTTGGACGACAATTTGCCGGATACCATGGCGCTGTTTGAATCTTGTTAAGCAGGCCGTTGTGGTTGAGCGGCTCTAGGCGCTTCAGTCCGGAACCGCGCTGCTGCTACGGTCGCAGGTTCGAATCCTGCCTCGGGCATGGATGTCTGTGATGTCCTTAGGTTAGTTATGTTTAAGTAGTTCTAAGTCTAGGGGACTGATAACCTCCGATGTTAAGTCCCATAGTGCCAAGAGCCATTTGAATCTCGTTCACAACCCGGAAGGAGCATTAAAGTCACCTTCAGTCCCTTAGGTTTTGAGAAAACCTAGGCCTGTTTGACACATATTGGACCAGATACAGGCGTGCCTTGTGTTCTTTTCTGTTGAAAGCATTCCAAGATGGGTTTACCCAGTTCTGCGTGTGTGGGCGTAGCCTTCCGCCTTGACAAACCATTAGGGCGAGTAAGAACTGCTAGCAAATTTAATTTTAAAAAAAATTATGGAGAAATAAGCGGCGGATAATCGCCCGCGGATAATCGAGAGTGTACCCTTACTATCATGCAATAATTCTACTGTCCATCGCTTTTGACTACCACAGAGGTTCGCATTGAGATCGGAAAGACCGCTGGAATATTTGATTTGAAGATTGTGAGAATCGAAACCGATAATCAGTACAAACTTCGTGTGATCAAGAAATGGAATTACCAAGCAATAAATTCTACGGTAATTACGATTAAGCCGTCGAGTAAAATCATAAAAAGTGTAAATAAAGAAACGATCAGTTCCACTAAAGACGTTTATTTATCTAAGGAAAGATACACATACCTACACTACAAGCCTTAAAAACGCAAAACCAGCTTTCATTATGAAAGAGCAAAGAATTTATTTCAGCGGATTCTTAAATCTATAATACGTATACGTCTGTCGTGTAACAACAGTGCAGTGGGAACTATGTTTATCTATTTGCAATTATAAATAAATTAGCAACTGGCTGCAAGGATGGTTCTTAATTTCTTTACTGTGTAGTCAATTTCGGGTCTGGCAGTCCATCTTCAGCTGCACATGTACACACAGCACAATTTTTCAAAAAAGTATTTCACAGCAGTGCATGTACAACATAACAGTTTTACTTCTATACTATCTGTTATAAATTGTCAAATCTCTACCTCATGAGATCGAAGTTCTTGTGCTTAATTCGTACATGAAATTAGTATTCCTCACAGTAGTAGACCAAATATTAAGGCAACAAAATTCTCTGTCTTAAGTGTGTTAAACTTCGTCACACAGTTTACACTTAAAATCCAGGTTCTTCTACAACCATCATCCATTTATGGTGTTAATAACCAGCCTTTGTGGTAAAGCCGAATTAATATTGTTCTGAAAAGGCAACATTATTCTGAAAATGAATAATATTCTTTGAGTTTTATCATACAGGTTTGTTTTTAACACCATGAAAGGTTCATGTTTATAAGATCGTATGGTATTATTGGCCTGGAGGTGCTGTCTGCGGTTTAAGACTTGTTCATTGTGGTATACACACTGTCACTGTAAATGGTGCTTCATTTTAGATGTAAATTGGTTGCCAAATGGAGCACCACGCTAACGTGAAGTTTCACTTCCAACTAGGAAAAATGGCGACGAAGAATTGCTGAATTTTAGTGCAAGTGTACGATGCTGGAACAGGTGGAAAAAAGTGTGTCTTTGATTGACTGAATTACGTTGCAGACGGAAATAAAGGTGTCGAGGTGGAGCCACGTTCGAGTAAACCGCCAAGAAGCACAATCTCAGACAACATCGAACGATTGCGACGGATGCTCAGGGATGATCGGCGGCAGTTTTTGACAAACAAGATCACAGGAGATGAATCCTGTTGCCACCAATTACATCAAGAGACCAAGCAAAAGCCAGCAACACCGTGTTCATCTTCCCCACCTCCCAGAAACAGTCTGCTGACAAAATCGAAGATTGAGGCTATGTCATTGTACTTTTTCGACAGGAACGGCTTGATCCAGCCTAAGTTTCTACGGGAGACTGAACCGTCAACATGAAAGTGACAAGGGAGTTTCGAAAAGCCTGCTGACAGTTATACAGCTTACAACAGACGTCAGATACTCGTTGGAACTGAAGGTAATTTCTTTGAACAGTACAGGTATGATATCTATAATATATCCAACCAGTTCCAGCTACATTTTATTTTAATCTGATTTCGACACCGGTTATGAGTGCCTTCACCAGAAAATCCAAACAATTACCTACAAACATTACAAAACTGTTAACGTAGAGAAAAAATCAGGAATAGGTCGTTATTAATACCGAGCAGATTGATGAAGAGACTATATTCACATGCAGTAACACAGGATCACATTTAAGAGCCAAAGGCTCTCGCCATATAAAGTACTTCAGAAGAAGACAATACTTAAACCATAATCATTTACAGACTGCGAACTGACATAAAGATCGTAATTGCAAGCAGAATTATAGCTACATGGCGTAGCATCAATACGCCGTTAAGTGCTGTAAGAGGGAACAGTCATAAGAGGTGGCATCAGACTGAGAGGATCATAAGCCGTAGTTGCCACAATGTGGACACGAAACACGTCTCGCTACCTATTAACAATCGAAGAAGTCAGCTGTTTAAATTACAAAAATATTTTAAACAGCATTTTAAATAGCATGTAGGTGTCCATATCACAAGTCGATTGCAGCAGCGGGACAAAGTTTGTTAGTGTGGGTTGCCAACATCAGGGGCAAGCATACATTCAGGGGCAAACCTATCGTTCTGCACCATGTCAGCTCTTAACCGATTGTTCTCTTTTCACTGACATCTTCTTAACCTATTGTTATACGTCACTTTATATAAAACTGACATTAACTTAATTAATTAATCACTCCCCCCCTTCCTTCCTCCCCCCTCCCTCCACTCTGGAAACCTTCAAACCTCCGCAGACTGCCTCACCGATACAAGTACACTTTCAACTCTGAGTTACTCGAATAGCCCCTCCAACTCTACCAATCTTATTGACTAATGAATTAAAGCGATATTCTTCAGTTTTCCTTGGTGGCTAGTTAAGTGAAATGATCGAAATAGTAGTCTACTGTACCACTTTCGGTATTCACTTAGCTGTTTCAGGTAGTTCGAGTAGCTCACCCCCCCCCCCCCCCCCCCCCCACCCCTCCGCCACCACCACTACCACTCTATCAAATTGACTGACCGATTATTTAAATCGATACCCTTTGTGTACGGCCAGTTTTTCTCTTGCATCCTGTTGGTGGATATTCGGATTGGTGTATATGGTGGGTTTAGACCCTGCAACTGCACCGTTTCGAAATTGTCCGCTTCCACCTTCATGATTTTTTTCCCCTGGCTCCCTATTGGTGGATACTGGCGCAGTTGGGTCATTTGATAGGAAGTCCATTGCGTTAGGGGTAGCTGAAAATTTCAAATTCCATCTCAGTTGCATACTATGTCTTGAAACAATCTGCAGGAGGAGCTGGACAGAGGTGTGCTCAGAATAGAACTATCGGAAACAATAAATTGACCAGTTGGGAATTTGACGATGCGACTAGATTTTTAAGGAGCTGTAGAATTCTTAAATTGGTTCTCTCCGCTACATTCGGAAGGAGGAGAAAGGGCATACTGCGTGATAGGATAGTGTCAACAATACTTATTTAATTATTAATTACAGCTACCAATGTTCTATGTAAGGAAATAGCAAAGAGAAGTGTTCCACTTATCAGAATATTATCAAATGATTCGTAAAAACATCGAATGAAGAAAGCCACGACCAAGACTCGCACACGGCCCAGCAATTTCGTAGTCTAATGTATTGACCGCTCGATCACCAACAGCGCTCTGTGAAGTGCGTGGAATGATGGGTAACCAAGCTACGGCAAGAAAACACAAGAACGTTAATAACCCGAACCTTATGAACTTTGGACCTTATATTATATTAATAGAAATGTTTCTTTTCTGAGGATCTTTCAATGTATACTATTGAAAATATGATTTTTTGTCATAAAATTTGACCTCGACTTTATTTTATTTTTATTTTTTTTTTCAAACTCTAGTGAGTGGCTGGCAAAAACCCGAAACACTTGTCCTTTTGAACATAACTGCTAAGGTTCAGTGACCCTGTCAGAATTATATTAGAACAAATAAGCCCTCGGTCATAAATATTAAGTCAAAAATGACCAGGTTTCGACGCCACTATGCATCTCTTTCCAGTCAGTACAAACTTTAATTCATTGATGTATTATATACCTAATATGTTTTTACAACAGTTAGTTTAATTCTGAAGGCGACGCTCATAGTAGCGTCGAAACCTGGTCAATTTTGACTTAATATTTGTGACCAAGGGCTTATTTGTTCTAATATAACTTGTCCCTTTATTTTCGATACAGACCGTCCTTGTAAAATTGGTTTAAAATCGGTGACCCGTACGTCAGAACCTCCCCTCGTGCCCGAGGAAACGACCGGGCGGTCAGCGCAGCCGTTCTGTTACAGCGGCGCCAGACCAGAGCGTCAGACCACCGGCCGCTCCGACAGACGGTTTAGCGCGTCGTCGCTTTTTGTGGGCACCGCGTCCATTAGCCAGCGGGTCCCTGATTGCCGCCGCCACCGCAGATAAAAGACGGCGCCGCCCCTGCTTAGCAGTCACCACTTTACTCCGCCCCCAGAGGCGGGCACCGGCTACAAACAGCCGCGAGCTGCCTCCATTAGATTACTGTGTCTGGTCCCGTCTGGAGGGCGCGTGCGGACAGCGCCTGCACTTAAACGCCCACCACGAGCTGCGGGCGAACCGGCGGTCAGCCTAAGCGTTGCCTTCGTCCACTATTCAGCTTTTATGAGTCGCTCCGTGCAGCTACAATCCGATATTTACGACAAAGCCGTCGTTTCGGCGCCGTGACACTAACAGCATTATTCGGCAGACGCTAGATGTAAGACTTTTTTAGACTAGAAACTGAATTCCTCTGACACAAAAAATTATACTGCTGGCCATTCAGTATGGCACACCAGGAAGCATGGCGAATACTGAAAATTTTATTGAGAATGTGCAGTGTACTAGATAGAATGGTTCAAATTGTTCAAATGGCTCTGAGCACTATGGGACTCAACTGCTGTGGTCATTAGTCCCCTAGAACTTAGAACTACTTAAACCTAACTAACCTAAGGACATCACACACATCCATGCCCGAGGCAGGATTCGAACCTGCGACCGTAGCAGTCGTACGGCTCCGGACTGCGCACCTAGAACCGCGAGACCACCGCGGCCGGCAGATAGAATGCACGATAACATCTGTTCTAGGGAGGACGGTGGTGGGGGGATTATAAAATGTGAGAAATTTGTACCAGAGTCGACACCCTCGACAGCAGTAACGGCTCTACCTGGGCTGGCGATCTACAAGGTGGGCGAGAAGTCTCCGTACCTCTGTAGCTGTTTAGTATTAAATGTTATTATGCACACTGGTAGCTGAGTTACTTCTTACCGGTTGCAGGAATTCAAGTTCACATGTTATCGCAGTTGCAGCCGAGTTTTAATTTATAGCCATGACAGATTCGAGCGCCCATAAAAAATGGTTCAAATGGCTCTGAGCACTATGGGACTTAATATCTATGGTCATCAGTCCCCTAGAACTTAGAACTACTTAAACCTAACTAACCTAAGGACTTCACACAACACCCAGCAATCACGAGAGCGCCCATAGTCACAATACGGTATTGAGGAGTGACAAGTGCGTGGGTGCACTAACGGCAACACACAGTTTAAGTGGTTGAAAATGGCAACAGTCAGCAACTGTAGAATTTGGATACAACGAGAATCATACGGCCAACCAGTTTCAATCAAAAGTTTATTCAAACCTTTACCTAGGTTTCGAGATATAAACCTGTCTTCCTCAGAAGAACTAATAACATGCGTTATACACTGCGAGAAAGGAATGACGAAGGCATAAGGCTTGGGAAACAGTAAAATACTGAATAGAAATAAGCCTTAGACAACAGTAAAATGATCCATATAAATTATAGGGCAGACCTGCATCAAGAGTTGCCTGTCAGTGTGTATGATGCACGTCTGCCTTTAGATATTAGATCCATGTTTAAAGTGCATCTTTATTCTTATTTTGGTGATTACTACCTCCTCCCAAAATATGGTAAGGAAAGAACTTGCGATAGAAGAGGTCGACTGTATGGTTAAATGATGATGGCGTCCTCTTGAGTAAAATACTCCGGAGGTAAAACAGTCCGCCATTCAGATCTCCGGGCGGGGACTACTCAGGAGGACGTCGGTATCAGGAGAAACAAAACTGGCGCTCTACATATCGGAGAGTGGAACGTCAGATCCCTTACTCGGGTAGGTAGGTTAGAGAATATAAAAAGGGAAATAGATAGGTTAAAGTTACATATGTTGGGAATTAGTGAAGTTCGGTGGCAGGAGAAACAAGACTTCTGATCAGGTGAATACAGGGTTATACATACAAAATCAAATAAGAGTATTGCAGGAGTAGGTTTAGTAATGGACTAAAAAAATAGGAGCACGGGCAAGCTACTACGAACAGCGTAGTAAACGCATTATTCTAGCCAAGATAGACATGAAGCTCACGCCTACCACGGAAGTACATGTTTCTACGCCAAGTAACTCCGCAGACGACGAAGAGATTTAAGAAATGTACGAACAGATAAAAGAAATTATTCAGATAGTGATAGGAGACGAAAAGTTAACAGGCGTTGGGGACTGGAATTCGATAGTAAGAAAAGGAAGAGAAGGAAATGTAGTAGGTGAATATGGACTGGGGGTGAGGAACGAAAGAGAAAACCGCCTGGTAGAATTTTGCCTAACTTAATCATAGCTAACACTTGGTTTAAAAATCGTGAAAAAATGTTGTATACGTGCAAGAGGCCTGGAGACACCGGAAGGTATCAGATAGATTATATAATGTTAAGACAGAGACTTAGGAACCAGGTTTTAAATTCTAAGACATTTCCAAGGGCAGATGTGGACTCTGACCACAATCTGTTGGTTATGAACTGTAGACTAAACAAAAGAAACGGCGAAGAGGTGGGAATTTAAGGGGATGGGATATGGATAAACTTAAAGAACCAGAGGTTGCTGAGTGTTTCAGAGAATGCATTAGGGAGCAATATGCCAGAAGGGGGGAAAGAAATACACTAGAAGAATGGGTAGCTTTGAAGCAGAAATAGTGAAGGCAGCAGAGGATCAAGAAGGTAAAAAGACGAGTGGTAGTAGGATACCTTGGGTAACAGAAGAGAGACTAAACTTAACTGATGAATGGAGAAAATATAAAAATGCAGTAAATGAATTAGGCAAAAAGGAATACTAACGTCTCACAAATGAGATCGACAGTAAGTGCAAAATGGCTAATCAGGGATGGCTAGAGGACAAATGCAAGGATGTAGAGGCATATATAACTAGGGATAAGATAGGTACTCCCTACAGGAAAATTAAAAAGACCTTTCTAGAAAAGAGAACCACATGTATGAATATCAAGAGCTCAGACGGAAAACCAGTTCTATGAAAAGAAGGAAAAGTAGAAAGGTTGAAGGAGTATATAGAGGGTCTGTATAAGGGCGATGTTCTTGAGGACAATATTATGGAAGCTGAAGAGGACGTAGATGAAGATGATATGGTAGAAATGATACAGCGTCAAGAGTTTGACAGAGCACTGAAAGACCTAAGGCGAAATAAGGCCGCGGGAGTAGACAACATTCCATTAGAACTACTAAGAGCCATGGGAGAGCCAGCCCTGACAAAAATCTACCATCTGGGGAGCAAGATGTTTGAGTCAGGAGCAATGTCCTCACACTTCAAAAAGAATAAAATAATTCCAATCCCAAAGAAAGCAGGCGTTTACAGGTGTGAAAATTACCGAACTATCAGTTTAAAAAGCCACAGCTGCAAAATACTAACACGAATTATTTACAGATGACTTATTTTAGAAGATAAATTAAGAAAAGGCAAACCTACGTTTCTAGCATTTGTAGACTTAGAGAAGACTTTTGACAATGTTCACTGGAATACTCTCTTCCAAATTCTGAAGGTGGGAGGGGTCAAATACAGGGAGCGAAAGGCTATTTATAATTTGTACAGAAGCGAGAGGGCAGTTATAACAGTCGAGGGGCATGAAAGGGAAGCAGTGGTTGGGAAGTGAGTGACGGAGGGTTGCAGCCTATCCACGATGTTATTCAGCTGTATATTGAACAAGCAGTAAATGAAACAAGAGAAAAGTTGGAAGTAGGAATTAAAATTCATGGAGAAGAAATAAAAATCTTGCAGTTTTCCGAAGACATTGTAATTCTGTCAGACACAGCAAAGGACTTGGAAGAGCAGTTGAACGAAATGGACCGTGTCTCAAAAAGAGGAAATGAACATCAAGAAAAGCAAAATTAAGATAATGGAATGTAGTCGAATTAAATCAGATGATGCTGAGGGAATTAGGTTAGGAAATTAGACTCATAAAGTAGTAGATGAGTTTTGCTATTTGAGGAGCAAAGTAACTGATGATGGTCGAAATAAAAAGGACATAAAATGTAGATTGGCAATGGCAATGAAAGAGTTTCTGAAGAGGAAAAATTTGTTAACTTCGAGTATAGATTTAAGGGTCAGGAAGTCGTTTCTGAAAGTATTTGCATGGAATGTAGCTATGGAGGGAAGTGACACGTGGACAATAAACAATTTAGACAAGGAGAGAATAGAAGCTTTCGTAATGTGGTGCTACAGAAGAATGTTGACTATTAGATGTGTAGATTACGTAACTAATGAGGAGACAATGAATAGAATTGGGGACAAGAGGAATTTTTGGCACAACTTGACTAGAGAAGGGGATCCGTCGGTAGGACATGTTCTGAGGCATCAAGAGATCACCAATTTACTATTGGAGGACAGGGTGGAGGGTAAAACCCATAGAGGGAGACCAAGATATAAATACACTAATCAGATTCAGAAGGACGTAGGTTACAGTAGGTACTGGGAGATGAAGAAGCTTCCGCAGGATAGAGTATCATGGAGGGCTGCAGTAAACCATTGTCTGGACTGAAGACGACAACAACAATATCAACATTATAGCAACTAGAAAATTTGTCTTTGCCATTCTTCGCGTACACAACGACAGATTGATACCCATTCTGCCTGCCAGATCAGTCCTGTGTATAGAAAGTAATTTTGGTCCTGGGGCACTCTTGGCGATAACCTTGTCTCTGGTGAACACTCACCGCGAAGGACAACGTACTGGTTTCTGTTACTAAAGAAGTCTTTGGGCGGCTCACATCTCTGGGGAAATATGCCTACGCTTGTACCTTCGTTAGCAGTCCGTCGTGGGTCATCCCTGAATGATTGTAACAAAGTCACGGTATCACCGTGTATAGAGACAGTAGGTGGGCTTATTCCTAGCCACTTTGTGTGGTTGCGCAGATACGCTAATCATTTGGGTATATCAGCACGTAGTAAATGTAAATGCCAAGTTTTTTTTTAGAAACAATCAGTATTCATGGCACTGCAATTTCAGTGACCAACAGAACCGGAAAATGCGTTCCCCTGGCGCGGGCCCTGCGGACGCCGCCGGCCCAGAAGTGAGGCCTGCCAGCTCGGCGCGAGACGCCCCAGGAGGCTCGCCTTCGGTCAGGACTGGCGGAGGCGCCTGTTCCACAGCCACAGGAGAGCGCGCCGCCTAAGTTTCTGCGCGCTCGAGCAGAGAAGTCCATTTGAAAGTTGCTATTTCACGGGAACGAGCAGCTCTTTCCGTGGAATGGTATAAGGGATTCCTCCGAGTTTGAAGACCGAGAGGGGTGGGGGAGAATGCCACCGCATCCTCCAACCTCCGATTCCTTCCGCTCGTTTGATAAAAGAAGCACAACGGCGGTTCTTTATCTCCCTCCATTCACGTTGCGTGGCAGAAACGAAAATCAAGTGTACCTATCTGGTATTAACGTGTACCTGGGGATACCGTCGATTACACACAATCGCTACTCGTCTGTCTCAGTGATCCATGTGACGACAAACTGAGCTTCAGCACTGCTGCACTTCTTCCCTGTATTAGCTTTTCGCCGCCTCGCGTTGCTGGATAAATGGAAAAGAAAGAAAAGACTAAGCACTCGTTTCTTTTATGATACGGCTTTTCAGGATGAAGGATGGCCTCCGAAGGCCCACGTCAGAGATCGGTGGGCCGGCCGGTGTGGGCGTGCGGTTCTAGGCGCTTCAGTTTGGAACAGCGTGACCGCTACGGTCGCAGGTTCGAATCCTACCTCGGCCATGGATGTGTGTGATGTTCTTAGGTTAGTTAGGTTTAAGTGTTTAAGTAGTTCTAAGTTCTAGGGGACTGATGACCTCAGATGTTGAGTCCCATTAGCTCAGAGAGAAAAAAAAAGTCATCGGTAAATAACTTTATGCCGTAATGTAAGGGTAATGCACAAATAATAGTCGAATGTGCTTTCGAGAACACAGAATGTACGCGCAGATTTTGTGAAAAATCACAAAATTTACACTTTTGCTGCAACGATGGAGGTGAATTCTGATTCTTCGACTATTGCGGATGGTGAGTGTCCTGAAGATTCAAAGCGTAGTGCAGTTGCAAAACGTCAGTTGAAAAAATGTCATCATCTAGAAGACGGAACTTATTCACAAATCACGACATACACACTATTGCAGGAGAGCCTTATCCGTTCAAATGGTTCAAATGGCTATGAGCACTATGGGAGTTAACTTCTGAGGTCATCAGTCCAATAGAACTTAGAACTACTTAAACCTAAATAACATACGTACATCACCCACATCCATGCCCGAGGCAGGATTCGAACCTGCGACCGTAGCGGGCGCGTGGTTCCTGACTGAAGCGCCTAGAACTTCTGGGCCACTCCGGTCGGCACTTTACCCGTATAACAGTAGTTATAAATACAGTATTTGTTGTAATACGATTAGTGAACAGTCAAACAACATTGCAAATACGATAAAAGGTCATTTAAATACAAGCAATTTTTCATTACATTACTTTTCACATGTCATGTATGTAGGGTGATTATAATTAAAGTTAAACATTCAAAACACTGTAGAAATAACACCACTGGTCAAAAAGACGTCAAATTGAGACGGAATATTATCGGAGATGGGGGGGGGGGGGGGGGGGGGGAACGTATGACAGAAGAAAAAAATAGTGTTAAAATTGATCAATAGATGGCGCTGTGCGTCAGAATACGTAAATGAAAAGACCTGCACGCGCACAACCCACTGAAGTTGGTATAAACATGGCGGGAACACAGCTTTTCCTCCTTTCGCGTCTGCGACGTTCGCCGTGACTGTCTCAATTCAGGACCGCGCTCTGTTTGTAAAGCTGTATTACAAGAATGATGACTGTCCACACGTCGCTCTGCAGAAGTTCCGGACACTGAAGGGTTTGAAAAAAAGCCGTTGGTCTGGGTAAAACGATTAGGGAATTCGAAAAGACGGGTTCTTTTGGTGTGCAACATGGTAGAGGGAGGAAACGAACTGATTCGACGACAGTGCAAGAAGTGGCCACAGCAATTCAGGAGGAGACGAGTGGTTCACGGAGAACTGCCCGAACATTGGACATACCTGTCAGCACGGTGCGTAAAATCCTACGAAACAGCCTTCTTTACTATCCATTCAAAATTACCCATGTGCACCAGTTGCTTCCTGTTGACCTGCCAGCAAGAGATACCTTTTGCTTTAGAACACTTTGCTCACATGGAACTGGACAATGATTGCCCGTGGAAGATTTTGTGGACAGACGAAGCCCACTTCCGTCTGACAGGATATGCCAATACACAGAATCGTCGAAAACGGGCGGGGAAAATCCACGCGCAAATCAGCCAGTACCACTTCATCCTGAAAGGGTCACAGTGTGGTGCAGGTTTACGGCATCATTTATCACAGGGCCATATTTTTTCGAAGAGACAGTTGCTTTCGGTCCTGTTACCTGTACCGTCACTGGTAAACGCTACGAGTGTCTTTTGCAAAACCACGTCATTCCAGCTCTTCAACAGCGTGGATGTGTGGATGGGATCATTTTTGTGCAAGATGGCGCACATCCGCTCATTGCAAATCGAGTTAAGCAGCTGCTGAAGTGTCATTTCGGAAATGCTAGAATTATCAGCCGTCATTTTTCTACAGCCTGGCCATACCGACCACCTGATCTTAATCCGTGTGACGTCTGGCTGTGGGGCTATCTGAAAGATGATGTGTTCAGTGTTCCGATTGCAAACTTAGCTGCATTAAAGGCACGCATTGCGCTAAACATTCTGAACGTGACCCCAGAAACACTTCGATCAGTTGTGGAACATGCTGTTTCTCGATTTTGGCTTTTTGCAGAAAACAGTGGACTGCATACTGAACATGTTTTGCGCCAGTCACACGGAAATTAATAATCCGATTTTAATTTGATCGATGCCTTTTAAGCTGTTTTTGGCCTCAGGACAGTTAAAATCCGATGTGATTGATGCTTTTATGCGGTGTTTGGCCTCAGGACAATTAAAAACCGATTTTTCCCATCCGATGTAATAATGACCCAGCCGTGGTGGTTGGGCTTACGTAACTAACAGCATCATACTGTACACCCATGCACACGGAGTAATTCAGTTTGTTTAACTACAAACGTATACCTTAGGCATTGTTGTATGATTCGTTGGTATTTGCAGTAGACCACTTTTAAATTGTGATGCTTACAGCGACGTCTATTGCTCCTTTTTGTAACTATTTATTTTTCTTTTGCCATACGCTTTCCCCCTTCTCTGATAATATTCCGCTGCAATTTGACGTCATTCTGGCCAGTGGTATTATTTCTACAACAGTTGGAAAGTTTAATTATAATCACCCTGTATATGAAATAATATATGACCCAGTGGTGTAAAGAACATAAACCCAAAAAAACAAAAAAATGCAAAACCAAGCGGAACTTGATCCAGCGGAGCTTGATCGCTAACCTCATGACCGCCTCCAAGTGCTATTCCCGACGCACCGGCACATATACGACGTCAAAATTTCTTCTGCAATTTTCTCGAAACCGCCCAAGTAGTACGCCTTACTATATGCAAATTATGCTGACCTAATGGACTACTAAAGGTGTACAACATTTGAAGGAAATATGGCGTCCCTTTGCCAGGTGGAAAATGGCTAGTCTATGTCGGAAGTTGCTGAGCTCTCCAGACCTAGCCACTCTGCTGTTACTCTCTACTGACAGTACAGCACCTCCCATCCCTCCTTTTATACCGGCGGGTCCGCCTCTTTAGGGGCGGTCAATCTAGTGGTCAAATGCGCATTGCATCGGGGTTGACCCGGCAGTTTTCATCAGATAGTGTATTCTCGGTTTATTTCATGTATAGTTTAATTTGTTCTTTACACAGATGTTCAAAAAATTGCCTTGGGAATACGAACAGGCCATAACGTAGCGACGTTTTGAAAAATACGGTCCGTAGGGAAAAAACTGGGTGTCGGTCTCTGCTGTAACGCCACACCGAGCGAACCAATTTCACCGCGGCAGCAGAGCAAGCAACAAGCTATTCCTGAATCGGGGCAGAAAATTTACACACTGTTCTCGGCGCGTGTGTCTGTGTATGTGTGTGTGTGTCTGCAACAGTCGTCGCTATGATTCTCTCTCTCTCACTCTTCCCTTCCTCCATCCCCCCACCCCATCGTGCTCTCTCTCTCTCTCTCCCTCTCCCACTCCGCACTGCGTGCCGCGGTTTCAAAGCAGCCTCTGTTGTGGGAATACACTGGGATACCAGGAGCTTCGCCCTCAAGGAACAGTGGTGTGTGCGATCGGCGGAGGGAGGGGGGTGGGGTCGCTGGGGGGGGAGGGGGGGGAGGTTTCGGCGCCTCAGCGCAGTCTGCCCGCGACGGGCCGACAGGATTCACGCTCGAACGGCGCCCGCCTTGGCCCGCGCTGCTGCATACTCGGAGGCCGTGCTTGCCGGGATTGAAATTCGCGACTTGCCGCGTATTGTGATCAGAATGAGATGCTGGAGTCGTCGCGCTGGCAGAAACTGCAGTGGCATACGCGACGCCGGGCGCAAACCAGCCAGCTGTCTCTCCGTGTGTCTGGCTATGCGGAACGAAATCAAGGAGAATGGAAGGCAGTGGCTTTTTGTAATGCAGACATCGTTGGAACGGGCTCGGGGTGACTGACGACCGCATGACATGTCACACTGTTTGCGTGCAGGGCCAATGAAACACGATATTTCCCACTTAGCGACGGCATGCGTACCTAATATGTTCCAAAACGGAGAGGTGCTCATACCTCGGGTCAAGTGTTTGGGATTGTCCTTGTATTAGGGACCGTTTGGTTGTTCAGGAGATGGAGCGTCTTAATGTCACTATCCTACAGTAAAGCACAAATATTACACACTTGTTCTTGCTTATACAGATGTAACAAATCGGTTGGTTCTTTTTTGCATTTGATATGGTCTACGGTGGACTTGATGGAGGCACCACTAGTTCATGGGCGGTTTCTTGGAAAGTCACTCAAGAATGGCTCACTACTGGCCATTAAAATTCCTGAACCAACAAGAAATGCAGCTGATAAACGGGTACTCATTGTGTAGGTAGGCTGTATAGGTTTTTATCTTGGTAACGCCATGTAGCGCTCTATATGAAAGTCACTGACTGTGCTGTGTAAAGGCTGTGGTTGGTTTGCATTGTTGGAGTAATATTCGCCATTGTAGTGTTGGGCAGTTGGCTGTTAACAGCCAACTGCCCACAGTTGGCTGTTAACAGCCAACTGCCCAACACTACAATGCCGGAAACGTAGTTTAAAAAGTGTGTGTAGCACGGAGAAATATGCTGTGAAGTGTCCCCGTTATCACCTGGCAACGAAGGGGACTGTGGCTGTGACACAGGAAACAATGGCAGAGGAAGAGATAATGACTATGAAATGGGCTGAGTGAGTGAGTGAGAAAGAGCAACGAGAGTGGATGTTATGATCGACTTGCAGCGATTGACTAGTGGCTGAGACTGAATTACAGGTAGGGGAGCTTGTAGGATTTTGAGGTGGCCTGCATGTTAAAAACGGAGCTAATGTACTGAAGAGCCAAAGAAACTGGTATACCTGCCTAATATCGCTTAGAGCCCCCGCGAGCACGCTTAAGTGCCGCAACACCACGTGGCATGGACTCGACCAATGTCTGATATAGTGCTGGAGGGAAATGACAGCATGAATCCTGCTGGGCTGTCCATAAATTCGTAAGAGTACCAGGGGGTGGAGATCTCTTCTGAACAACACGTAGCAAGGCATCCCAGATTTGCAAATAATGCTCATGTCTGAGGAGTTGTGGCCAGCGGAAGTGTTTAAATACAGCAGAGTGTTCATGGAGCCACTCGATAGCAATTCTGGACGTGTGGAGTGTCGTGCTGTCCTGCCGGAATTGCCCAAGTGCGTCGGAATGCACAATGGACATAAATGGATGCAGTGATCAGACAGGATGCTTACGTACGTGTCACCTGTCGGAGTCGTATCGAGACATATCAGGAGTCATAACTGCGCACGACCCACACCATTACAGAGCTTCCACCAGCTTGAAATGTCCCCTGCTGACATGCTGGGTCCATGGATTCACGAGGTTGTCTCCACACCCATACACGTCCATCCGCTCGATACAATCTGAAATGATACTAGTCCCACCAGGAAACATGTTTCCAGGCATCAACAGTCCAATACCGGTTTTGACGAGCTCAGGCAAGGCGTAAAGCTTTGTGTCGTGCAGTCATCAAGGGTACACGAGTGGGCCATCGGCTCCGAAAGCCCAAATCGATGACGTTTCGCACGCTGACACTTGTTGATGGCCCAGCATTGACATCTGCAGCAATCTGCAGAGGGGTTGAACAATATTCCACAGTCGTCGTTTGTTCTTGCACGATCTTTTTCCGACTGCAGCGATGTCGGAAATGTGTTGTTTAACTGGATTCCTGATGTTCACGGTACACTAGTGAAATGGTTGTACAGGAAATGTACCTCGGAAATGCTGTGTGTGTCCCATTTCTCGTGCGTAGACTATAACAGCCCATGAAAAAAAGCAACTGTTCAATTTCAGTCTTAAAGTGCACAAGACGTAACTTTCTTTTTTCAAAACAACATTTTTTAAACTGGCGGGAGCTATAACACATGAAATATACATGCAGTTACATTGTACCTTTTCGTATGTTGTGAGTCGACAGTTTTCCTACTGTAGTGCATTGTGGCGTTCAGAACTCCTACCGATCTCCCTCGCACTCAGCAACGCCTTTTGTCGATTTCGTGTAGTGCTCCTTAATGCAAGTTTTTTACTTAAAAGTACTTTATATCGTTTTAATGGTGCACAATAAAAGTCTGAAGTCCATTTTGTGAATTGTTTGTTACTTAACTGAAAAAAAACATGAATATCGGTTCCAAAATAGAGCGTCAGTTTGGTATACCGTCTTGATAGTAACTTCCGCTTTTCGCATATGATGCGGCTATCTGCAACAGACTTCTGTCTGAATAAAGCTGTACTAATATTCAGTTGGCCCTTGGCAAGATTTCGCTCTGTCCGACAGATACGGCACACCACACGGAAAAGTCAGCCACCAGAGAGGCATCAAATATTTATGGTCAGGCGCGACAGATGGCGCACACAACACGGACTATGTTGTGCTTCCACCGTACGTCAGGCAAATAGAATGTATGACAAAATAAAGTGAAGCACCTAGAAGACATGGCCGGGTGTCGGTGTAGCTTCGTACAAGCACGCAACATCAGTGCAAATGTAAATCATTCTCTGTGACAGGTAGAAGGGTACCATGAGTGAACTAGCTTTGTTCGTGTTTAGTGCTGTTATCAGGTACTGTTGTGAATTCTGACAGGGTATTTAAGGAGCGTGAATAGCGTCTCATGTTGAGTGATCACTGTGAAGAACACGGAGATGCCGCGTACTCGTGTGAGACACCGTTATCAGCACCTGACTGAGTTTGAAATGGGCTTAATTGTGAGTCTCCGTTTGGCTAGTTGCTGCAGTATCCTGATTCGTGACAATGGACCGATGTGGCGGTGCATGGGAAGGTCAGGGCGTTTATATTTCTGGTCATGGTACCGATGTACAATGTGTGATCACCGCAAGGGAAGATCGTGGTATTGCATACCAAACACATCATAGCTCCTTAACATATGCACCTGCCACGAGAGAATAAGTAACGTACTCCCTGCAACATTCTATGCCAGATACCGCACTATTGCGTTCCTGAAATGACCTATAATGGTGCGTGCGTTATCACATGAACTTAATTTGAATAGCGGTATGTGTCGTAAGATTTTACGCGAAGATTTGGAGGAAAAGAAAATTAATGCTAAACTCATCCCTCACACACTAACATATGAACAGAAAGAGGAAAGACGAAGAATTTCTGTTGAACAAAGGGTTGGAACCAGACGTGGTCCCACATTTCTGTCTAAGATTACTGCTGAGCATGACATTTGATGTAAATAGTATGACTCTCATACGAAGTGTCAAAGTTCTGAATGGCGGAGTCCTGGATCACAAGTCTCGAAAAAAAGTCCTTCGAGATCAAAGACAGTGTTGCTCACATTCTTTGAAAGTGAAAGATTACTTCACCATGAGTAAGTTCTTCCAGCTCAAACAGTGAACCAAACTCTTGAAACATTTGCGACAAGCATTTGGACGTCGCTGTGATTTATGGCATTCTCAGGACTGGTTCTTACCCCATGACAATTGTAGCTAGTATGTCAGAACTTTCCATTACGTTGATTAAAAATTACATTGAGTATCGTAAACCATATAGCCAACAAAAAAAATGGTTCAAATGGTTCTGAGCACTATGCGACTTAACTTCTGAGGTCATCAGTCGAATAGAACTTAGAACTAATTACACCTAACTAGCCTAAGGACATCACACACATCCATGCCCGAGGCAGGATTCGAATCTGCGACCGTAGCGGTCGCTCGGCTCCAGACTGCAGCGCCTAGAACCGCACGGCCATATAGCCAACATAAGGCTATTTTTTGCATTGTGTAAGATTCTGCGGTTCTCTATGGAAATAAATAAGCACTCAGATATCGATAGTAACAATCTGAGGGTGACAAGTGGCAGCGCGATTCTAAGCGTTGCTCTGAGGCGAGGTCTGTCTGCCAGAGTAAAATTTCAACAGTGTTGGCAGAGAGCTCGGAGACGGAAGACGTGTCACAAAAAATGGTTCAAATGGATCTGAGCACTATGGGACTTAACATCTGTGGTCATCAGTCCCCTAGAACTTAGAACTACTTAAACCTGACTAACGTAAGGACATCACACACATCCATGCCCGAGGCAGGATTCAAACCTGCGACCGTAGCAGTCTCGCGGTTCCGGACTGAGCGCCTAGAACCGCGAGACCACCGCAAGACCACCGCAAGACGTGTCACGCTGCCCTCACTTCGGTGATGGCAGATCTTACCACACTCAAAGCCTGACTTCATTTATATGGCTAGGAAAGATTTAGATGGCTTAACTACGCTTGAACATGGAATTTAAAGAAAAATTAGACAGCATAACGTAAAGTGCAATTGGAGGGCTAGGCTCATGATTGTTAGTCCGAGTTCGCAATAATCCCACGTTTAGCTTGTCAGTTAAAGAAGCCTCCTGATCCACCAAATAATAATAGCTATTCTCCACATATAATTCATAAATATGCTGTGGCTGTTAAAAGTTAATATAATGATGTAGACTTAATTTATGAAATCCCTTCTTACAAGTTACTTAGCAGTTAACAGGATCCAAGCAAGCTCCTTTTTATTAAATTCATTCTTAGTAACAATAAGATTCAGCAGCTGCTGCTACTACAAGTTGTTACAAATTGCTGAAAACTATATGGAAAAAGGAAGTCATCTAAAGAGGTGAGTGCAAAACGTAGGGCTGGGACAGGGACACTGACACACGGAAATATGCCATGTACTCTGATCCAGAAAATTCCGTTGCACAAGCCAGATTAGGTATCACTTGTAAGTTCTTATTCAAATACGCAGTCAGATAGCTTATCGAAATGATACTTTTAAGTTTTTCCTGTAACAATCTATTGGGGGATTAAATGACAGTGAATCTGACACTCTTACAACGCGCAGGTTAGATTCCGATTACTCTTAGTTCATGTTGCTTATCGAATCCATTTTCACAGACGAACGTAGACTTCATTTGTTGTAGGTATGTTACACAAGACCCCGTACTGCTTTATCTGTTACTGAGCATCTGGCCAGACATTCTGTCATTACCATCCCACATCCGTCATATTCGCCCAACGACTCACCTTGTGATTTTGTTTCCACGGGTGAAAGCGTCTGAAAGGAAAGCTTAATCAGCATATCACAGACATCCAACGGTTGTGACGAACGATCTTACAAGCATCGTAGTTGAATGCTTCTGTGCTTGTTGTCAAGACCCCTAGAATCGTTGGCCACTATGTGTGGTCATGGGGTACTTCGTTAGGACAAAGTATCAGTGCAATTTTCTATTTTTTTAAATCCTGTCCCGGAACTTTCCTGACTAAGGGAGTACTTACCGTGCCATCCGTAGGCTGCTGTTCACACCAGAACGCAAGCGGGTGGGTATGGAGTCGTGCAGTAACTGGGGAGCGTGGACTGCCGATGAAGTGCACTGTCTTATGTAGAGCGACGAGTCATACGTCTGCACTGCCGCGAATAACAAGGTCGAGGCCCCATTCTTCCAATGTTTTGGAGAAAGCGGTGTTAGTCCTGACGTCATGGTGTGGGTGTCAATCGGGTGTCACTTCAGGCCACGGCTGGTACTGACAGCAGACGTCCTACAACGTCCCCACGTGGCGATATTGTGATGCCAATTATGAAGATACCTGTCACGTGTCTCTACCAACTGTCTGCTTGATAAAGTAGTGCTCTCGCAGCTAGCAACATCCACAGACCTTCTCCGATCACATACTTTCTCAGCTCCCAATGTTTCATTTCGTTTGCCCCTCCCCTTCCAGGTGTTTCATTTTTTTGTTAGGCACTGTACCCCTAGGTGAACATCCGCCCACAAACTACACGACTTCACTCAGTCAGTCCGTGCCGATAGAAAAGTTCGACAGTGTCATATCAGCGCACACTCCGCTGCAGAGTGAAAATCTAATTCTGGAAACATCCCCCAGGCTGTGGCTAAGCCATCTCTACGCAATATCCTTTCTTTCAGGAGTGCTAGTTCTGCAAGGTTCACAGGAGAGATGCTGTAAAGTTTGGAAGGTAGCAAACGAGGTACTGGCAGAATTAAAGCTGTGAGGACGGGGCGTGAGTCGTGCTTGGGTAGCTCAGTTGCCAGAGCACCTGCCTGCGAAAGGCAAAGGTCCCGAGTTCGAGTCTCGGTTCCGCACACAGTTTTAACCTGCCAGGAAGTTTCAGTGTCAAAGAGGTGCGTCAAGATAACATCAGATGCAACAGGTCTATTGGCAGTTTGTTATTTACATTGCTGGAATTTGTACGTACTATGTATGTCTCAGACGTTAAGCGACAATTATGAATCGCTTATTATTCGCGCGCAGTCTTTGGTCAGAGCAGCTATGTCGCCGGAAGATGTGTTGGTTTTTGTCATCGCAGCGAGGAGAGCGGCAGTTTTATAGTTAGTGAGACAGATGCCGAGTAAAGGACTCGTGGCAGTGTAGACATGAAATTAAGTACATCCGTGTTTAAGTAAAAAGATTTGTGTTGAGATATTGCGAGACAGAGGAAAAGGTTTTGATTAATGATGTAGAACGAAATGGGTATGTAGCGGAAGTAGGGTAATATTTTTGTTTATTGGCAATGCAGTCGTGAGTAGTTAGAACCATTGTCGAATGAGATATCCGTATCAGGGACGTTTAGATTTTTTTTATTTTTTATTAAAGATTAAGTAATTTTCACTGTAAGGTATTTTTCATGTTTGTTAATGATTTCTCTAACATTTGTGAGAGTAAGAATTTGGTATCAATGTTACCCTTTCTTAATGTTAATGATTAATGTAACATGAAATTCCTACAAGTAATAATACATCAGATTATTTAAAAACAGTTTCTTTAAGTAATATTTCACTTAAGAGCATTGTCCACATCCTCGATCCAAGTCAGTTTTACTTAAAGCGTATCTCTCTCAACAATGGGTATAAAATAGTTTACTTGCTGTCTGCTTTCATGAACTGTAGTTAGACATTTGCAACTGACGCACAGAGAGGAGCAAGCACCGCGTTTCCGGGCAGTTACATTGCGAGGTATGGTATTTTCATTTCAGGATCAGTTTGCTATGAAAATTATTAACGCATAGGGACCATTTCATGAAGAGCTTAATTTGGCAGATCATTAGCGCACAGGGACCACTTCGTTTAATTATAGAGATTAATAGTAAAGTTCTGGATTTAATCAGTTTGCACATTTTGTCAGAAAGGTCATAAAACAGTGCCAAATTCATGTTGTATTCTCGCAGGCAGATATACTTGGTTTCTCTCAGTTGGAAATGCTCAAAGTCGCGTAAAGCTCAACAACAGCAAAGTTACAATCAACCAACCATGAGCGTCCAAAATCAAATAAATTAAATTTATTAGTAAAAGAAGCTTCAACAGGTCGCACCTACAGTCGTCGAAAGGAACAGCCTAATTGGACACTCCACTAACTATACCACTGGAGCCAGGTCTAAACCAGTGTTTGCAGATAGATCAGTGCAAGCAACAATCTTCACGCTGAAGATACGTAATCTGTAATTCCTTTAAATAAGTTATTGCAAACTATATACATATGGTGTCCACCATTTTGTTTCTGCAGCCACTATGAATCACAACACAAAAGAATGAAAGGCATTAGCTGCCAGTTGGAACTTATTTATATCAATGGAGCAAGTTGAAAATTTGTGCCAGGGGTTCAAATGCCGATCCGGCACAAATTTTTAACTTGCCCCATTCATATAAATCAGTGCCCACTGGCATCTAAGATCATCAATAGCTTTGTGTCTTGCTTCGTTGTTCCAAACTGTTGCTAATCTGGAAATCTGCTTACTGTTGGCAAGACTTCCTATTCCTCTACAAATTCTATACCCCTTCTATCACCAACTTAACGATTTTTGGTGCCTCAGAACGTGTTCTATCAACTAATCCCTCCTTTTAGTTGGGTTGTGCCCATAAATTTCTTATCTTCCTATTTGTACTGAGTACCTTTTCGTAAGTTATCCAATTTAATTATCTAACCCTCGACATTCTTCCTTAACGCCACATTTCAAAAGTTTCTGTTTTCTTCTTGTCTGACGACCAACTTCCGTAAAAGAACTTCAGAAATTTAAATTTCTATCCGATGTTAACAAATGTAAATTTTCAAAAGATCTTTTCATTCGATTGCAGATCTGTATTTTATAGCACCTCTCCTTCGGTCATAGTTGTTTTACTGTCGAAATAGCATGTCTCATGTGCGACTGTAGGCGTCATTTTCTAGTCTTATTCCCTCAGTATCTCGCGATTTAACTAGACTTCATTCCGTTACCTTCGTTTTAATTTTGTTGATGTTCATTTTCTAAAATCTTTTCAATTCTAATACAATCATTGATCTAACTGTCTACGTATTGTACGTACTTCACACCCCGTTACTGAACTATTGTGGAATGGACTGTACGATGCTATATCCTTGATGAATATAGTGTTCTCCCCAGGGATGGAGTCATAACCCAATGAGGCGACGAACTATGGGATTCTAGTTTCGAGGTTAACCCCGAGTGCTCCGAAACCTAGCAAATAATAAAATAAGAACGCATCACATCTGGCGACTCCACTTCTGACACATGAAATAGTAGCAACTTTTCTCCAAATAAACAGCATATCGAGTGTTGCGAGTTTTCACAATTTCCAAGCTCATGAGGCAGCAGTAATGTCACAGGCCGTATAGTGGCACCAAACAGTCCATTTCACAATAGTAAAGCAACCGAGTCTGAAACAAATAGAAAATATACGAGTAGAATATTAAACTGATGTGTGCATTTTCCTGGAATACTTTCTTACTTTCATATAAAATACCGTTGGCAGAAAACAACGAACAGGCTGTAAAGTCAGTAACATCTTTTTTTCTTTTTTTTCAAATTCAGTAAGAAATATATGTTCTGTGAGAGGTGTTCGTCATGTTCGTAGGAATGATGTGCGGTCTCAACAAGTCCAGACATCTGTAATTACGCGAGTGATTGAAAATACAGCTGCTACTGTTACATTCTCAATATCGAAAGGAACAATAGCAGAAATATCAACAAGGTCGCCAAGCAGAAGGCTCGTTTGGCTGTGAACATAGAGAACATTCTTGATATCCAATTCAAGTGAGACTACTGAAATCCCATGAACGTTTTTAGCGGTATGCGACGCCACTTTGTTCTTCGGAGGCACTACAAACAAGAATATTTTTATGAGAAGCAGCTCCCAGAGAGACGTGTTACCTGAAGCTAGTAACAGAGACTTGGTAATGGATTTGCTTTAGAACTATGTATCACCGTCATCGATAGGGTCTTGTAGAACTAAATGCGGCAAATATGTGAACTGTGTGAGGAAATGGTTCGTTGTCGCTCATGTGAAGTTGTCCATCGATATGCTCTACGGATTTATTTTTACCAAAGAAAATATCCTTATCTGATTGGCATCCTCTCTTAATATTCGAGACAATAAAAGGACACTACATTTTCAGCATTTATTTAAAACAAAAAGGTATCTTTAGAATCAATACTATTCTCAAACAATAAAATTTTTATTCATGGCTGTAGTATTGCTGGCAACGATTCCACGAAATATTTTAAGTTGGCACTACAAGAGACACAGACGACAGCGCCCTCTAGCCGGTGCTGTCGAGGTCTAGGAGCTGCGCGACTGCTTCTACCCATTTGATAAGGCGCAGCCAGCCAGAAAACTTCGCTTCAGCATCGCACCTACGTACAAAGTTATGTCATCGTTTATCACCTTGTTTTTGCACCAGTAAACCACTTTCTTGCAGTACCGACTTCTGTTACCTTTTCCCGTTCCTACCGCCTTCCAGGCGGGATACAAAAATGGCTACCAATCAGCAGCTCTGAAGCACTTTTTAAGAATAGTAATAATCAGTCGTCAGCTGCTCAATTTTTAATTAACTACTTGACTAGTTTCGGAAAATTAGTATGCCGTCCTCAGAAGGTCTTACAATCTAGCTCACATCGGAAAGCAATAGTCAAGTGAACTCTAGACAACAAAGTCCTTTGTTAAAATTTTACATTTTACAGTCAAGCAGTTAAGAAGTAACGTAAAAAATTTGAAGACATGGTGATCAGAATAATAATTATCGTTTAACTCAAACGATAATATGCTTTGAATATATATATAATCTCTGGCCTATACTTGAACGTGATGGAACCTAAATGCACGTTTTCCTTTCATGTTAGACGCTGCACTGTTTCCGTGCTGCACGTTTTGGACGATGGAGGAAATTTGTTCATTCAAACTGGTGAAATCCATTTCCAGTGGTGTCGTTTGAAACGAATGCCAAGGACATAACCCCACGGAATCGCGATAAACAGAATAAAACGATAAAACAAGCGTATTCGGGCCGAGCGGTTCTTGGCGCTTCAGTCTGGAACCGCGCGACCGCTACGATCGCAGGTTCGAATCCTGCCTCGAGCATGGATGTGCGTGATGTCCTTAGGTTGGTTAGGTTTCAGTAGTTCTTAGTCCTAGGGGACTGATGACCTCAGATGTTACGTCCCATAGTGCTCAGAGCCAAGCGTATTCCGGGTAACTACGCGAATTCTGCTCTCAATTGCAAAAATTCTGCATTGTTTGCCTGTTTGCGTGTTCCATCTACGATTAATTTTACTGTCTGGAATATATAAATATGAGAAACGTCCCCCAAAATTCTCAAATACAATGAATGCTCTACACTTTTGAGATAAAGTAGATCCTTTCAGAAAAAGAAATGAAGCTCCTGGGAGCAACAAATTTAGATCTTTAACTCCTCTGTCTTATGACAGTTTGATGCAGTTCGTCAGATTTTCTCTCCTTTGCCAACCTCTTCATATCACGTTACAACTTGCACCACACGTCGTCAGTTATTTGTTGGATGTACTCCCAACTCTGTCTTCCATTACAAAAAATGGTTCAAATGGCTCTGAGCACTATGGGACTTAACATCTGTGGTCATCAGTCCCCTATAACTTAGAACTACTTAAACCTAACGAACCTAAGGACATCACACACATCCATGCCCGAGGCAGGATTCGAACGTGCGACCGTAGCACTCGCGCGGTTCCGGACTGAGCGCCTTAACCGCGAGACCACCGCGGCCGGCTGTCTCCCATTACACTTTTTTTCCTCGACAGCTCCATCAAGTGGAATGCAAGCCATTCCGTGCCGTCTTGACACGTGTTCTATTATCCCGTCCCTTATTTATTTCCACGTATTCTTTTCCTCGTCAATTCTGCAGAGAACCGCCTCATTTCTTATCTTACCGAGTCCTGTTCAGCATCGTTCTGTAACGCTACGTCTCTGTGCACTTCAAATCTCTTCTTTCCTGAGAATTAGTCAAAGAGAAGCAACTTGAGATTGATCTGAGACAAAAACTTCTGTTTCTTCACATTTATTTTCGAAGGGGAGATGATCAAACATTCTTATAGCTGAGAATTTTACTGTTTTCTATACAGAAGTTTATACCATCAAATTGAAGACATGCACTATGTTTCATCGTTGAATAAATGAATTTTATAGGCTCAGTAAGTTAAACATATTAATGAAGAAAACACATACCCACATATGTCTGCAACCATTTCACGTTTCATGTAACAGGCTTAAGGGTTTATTATCAGTAAATACCATACGACATATTTCGACTGCTGCTGTCATCGGATACACAACACAATTCCGAAATGGCAAAGTTCTGCTCGAAGAACAGATATCCATACCTAACTATGTTCCCCACAAACCATAGTACTGTACGTACCTAAGAAAACGTATTTTAATAGAAAAGTTTCCTCCTCGTGAAGTTTCATTCACAGGTGGAACGGAAGACGGCTATGCCAGCTCGAACTTCTATGCGTTCTGCATCGTGATCGTTATGTGAAACGCATGTTACAGGAATTAATATACACGGCGGGCAAACTAAAACTGGCTTTGAAAACATTACATATAGGCCCTACCTTAAGGTAGGCAACCCATCTTACATCATCTGCCCCGAGTTCAGATGATGTAAGTAGTGTTGCCTGTCTTAAGGTGCATGAAATACTGAGTAATGCAGAATATCTTCCTTGCAGCAATTCCCACTTTTACACCTAAATCTATGCTCGGTGAGCCACCTTAAGGTATGACATTACTATGAATTTTCCGTCTTCCCTGTTGGATGTGCGAACCGTATGTGGGGAGACTAACACTTAATAATTAGTGGAAAAGGAACATTACAGCCGTATTTTCAAAATATTTAATATTCAGACTACTAGTTTCAACACTAGATTTGCGTCATCTTCAGGTCCTACCCCAAGTACTTCAAGTCACTGGCTCATGTATCATAGGAACCATACAATAAATAGGCGCCGTGGACCGATGTCCATCAGGAATGTATATTCTGAACGTGTAGTCACCACTGTGACCAAATGGACATCAGCATCGACATGTGGTCACAGTGGCACTGAACGTTCGGAATATATCCTCCTGATGAACAGCGGCGTTTAGTTATTTTATAGGTCCTGTGATTCATTAGCCAGTGAGTGGAAGTATTTGCTTGGTTGTTAGTAGGTCCTGAAGAAGACGAAAATGGAGCGTTGAAACTAGTCGTCTGAATAACAAATACTTCGAAAATATGGATGTGGTGTTCCGTTTCCACTACTTATATTGTCAGCCGCTGACCCACGTCCAGAGGAAGGACGGACTAAGTGTAACCGTTCATATGTCTTTGATTAAGGTCTGAGACCGACTAACAGTTCTCAGGAACTGATAGATAGAGGGCTTTGTTCCTGTAGAGGGCACTTCCTTAGAAATCTTGCGAGACAAGAATTTCGCCTCTACTGCTCAGTTTCTACATTGAAGAAGCAATGACGGAAATGGAAGTAAGATTGGCTGATGACGTTCGTGTCCTCAGTGAAGGTGAAGAACAGTTGAATGGAACGAACGGTCTATTGAATTCAGAATATGGATTGGAAGTAAACCGAAACAAGACGAAAGTACTTAGAACTAACAGAACCGAGAATAGCGACAAACTTATCTCAGAATTAATGATCACGACTTAGACGAAGTTAAAGAGTTCCGCTAACCCTGGATGCAAAATAACCCATGAAGAAAGAAGCGAGAAGGGCATAAAAGGCAGACTAGCACAAGCAAAGATGGCATTTCCGGCCAAGAGAAGTATCCTGCTATCAAATATAGGTCTTAAGTTGAGAAAAATTTATGAGAATGTACGTTTGGAGCACAGAATTGTGTGGTAGTGGGGAATGGACCGTGGGAAAACCGGAGCAGCAGGGAATCTAAGCATTTGAGATTTGGTACTACAACGAATATTCAAAAGCAGGCTGAGGAGTTTCTCCGCAAGATCAGCGAAAAAAGGAACATATGGAAAACTGACAAGATGAAGGAGCGGGATGATAGGACGTCAGGGAGTAACTTACGTGGTACTAGAGGGAACTGTAGAGGATAAAAACTGTAGAGAAAAAGAGGGCTGGAATACATGAAAACACCCAATAAATAATTGGGGATGCAGGTTGCAAATACTACTCCGAGATGAGATTTGCACAGGAGAAAATTTCGTGGTGAGGCACGTCAAAGCAGTGGGAAGAAAATTTAGTCTTGCGTATTCCTTTCCACGGTGAGATTTATGCGGTTTCGAGAAATGTTCTCTTGTACTGAAACAAAGTGCCCACTTTAGTTCTGTACACCGTTGCCTAAGATACAGTACCCCCTCATTCGAAATTAACTCTGCTTCGAGAGTTCTGTGTCCTATATGATATCATTTCAGCATGCGAAACATGTCACTAGGAATACAGAAACACAGCCGTGTAGTGTTCCAGAAATTTCACCTGAAGAGGATTAGAAACAGCACTGCATCTAAATCAGAATTGCAATAATAGACCGGCCGCTGTGGCCGAGCGGTTCTAAGCGCTTCAGTCCGGAACCGCGCTGCTGCTACGGTCGCAGGTTCGAATCCGCCTCGGACATGGATGTGTGTGATGTTCTTAGGTTAGTTAGGTTTAAGTACTAAGTTCTAGGGGACTGATGGCCTCAGATTTTAAGTCCCATAGTGCTTAGAAGAATGTGAACCATTTGCAATACTAGGATTAGAAGACACCTCTCCTGGAAGCAGCCTCATCATAAGCACTGACAAGTGTCTTTCTCGGCAATCCTAACTGAGCACGCGGACGCACAAAGCTGCAAAGCAATACTAAGGACAGATCCTTAGATCGAGGCGTTAATTAATTTTTCGCTTTGAGAGAATCACGACTGTGGAAGGTCATCACAGAAAAGGAGAATATCTGACAAGGTGGAAAGGGAGGAAAGATCCTGGGAAAGGCGTCGCGTTGTTGGCGTGGGGCTCTTCCGGGCGCTGTTCTGTTTCTGTCAGAGGCCAAAGGTCGGACCGCGCGTGACAAGAGCCTCACGCGACAACAGCAAAGCACAGTGGCGCCAAAGCACGTCACGCCACGTCAACAGGACACGCGATGGCGAGTTCTCACTGGACAGGCGGTTCGCAGTGAGCGACTTGGCGCTTCAGAACACCCCTAGCTGCTGCTGCTGCTGCTGCTGCTGCTGTGTGTGTGTGTGTGTGTGTGTGTGTGTGTGTGTGTTTGCCGAGCGTGCGTGAACACATAGACGACCGCAAGTTTGGAAGGGAAGAGGTCACTTGCCCCTCTTGAAGTGTGTCATGGTCAAAAATGGTTCAAATGGCTCTGAGCACTATGGGACTTAACATTTATAGTCATTAGTCCCCTTAGAACTTAGAACTACTTAAACCTAACTAACCTAAGGACATCACACAACACCCAGTCATCACGAGGCGTGCCATAGCCTCTTTTCTTTATTAATTTTAGAATTCTCATGTATTTCTAGAAACGACTGTCTTTCGGTCTACTTATCCGTGGCTTTACCATGTAGTATGTTGGCTGTTAGAACGTTCACGGGAAATTATACCGCTTTTCGTCGTGTTGGCGGTATCTGGCGTGGTACTGCAATATTGTGGGACTGAATATGTGCACAACATGGCCGAAATAGACTACCCGATCTTTTCTCTGTCGCTTCCTTGTACAGCCCTTAATGAGCTGCGGAAAGCACAATACAAAGATGGTTGCAGTATAGCTGCCCGACAGCAGTCCCTATCTCCCACAACGACAGCCCTTTCGCTGGCGCATGTCTTAATCTCAAGAGCAAGTTTAAATCTTATCGTCGGGGCTTGCTGAGACCACTCTAAGTTTTAGACGGTAAAGCGATTTTAACAGAGTTCGAACACCACAGTTATGCTACGCTGCAGGCAGCACCAGCAAAATTTTCAGGTTATTGTGGACAAGCAGTAGTGTGGAAGTGGTTCGATGAACTCTCTGCCAGCCACCAAAATGTGAATTGTGGATCAGTCATGTAGATGTAGAAGTACAGTTCATTGTCTTACGTATATATCACATGAACCTTATGACCACACTCATCATAATAAAAAGAGCTGCAACGAGAATAACAAGGCGCATTGCGATTATTATTGGCGGACTGGTAGATAGCATCAAACATACGAAAGGATAGCCGGCCAAAACACAGAAAAAGTACATACAAACGCGCATACCGTGGCCGAAAAGGAGTTTGGTTCTTCATCAATCTTACGATTCTTAAAGGATGGTTCAAATGGCTCTGAGCACTATGGGACTTAATATCTATGGTCATCAGTCCCCTAGATCTTAGAACTACTTAAACCTAACGAACCTAAGAACAGCACACAACACCCAGTCATCACGAGGCAGAGAAAATCCCTGACCACACCGGGAATCGAACCCGGGAACCCGGGCGTGGGAAGCGAGAACGCTAACGCACGATTCTTAAAGCATATCAGGTGGAATTCAGAGTGACATCCACTATATATTTTACAGTGCTGTTGCCATGTTTACACAACAAAATGCAAACCAGGGAGACAATGGCCACTTTGGTGGAGTTCTAGGCTATTAAGAGTCAATTCTACGAACCAGTTTGATGGTTGTCTACGAAGGTTTCCTACATCCACGTTCATATTAAGAATGCCTGAAAGGATCTACTCCCAAAAAGTATTGGCTGGGTAACTATCAAACGTTTAAAATATAATAAGCTTCGTATACTTTCTGTCAAATGTATTTCCTGCGCCACAACTTAACGAATCAGTAGCATCGAAAATGGAACTTTTACAAACTTATCCCCTCTTGGATAAATATATGCGAACACATACACTGATCAGCCAGAACATTATGACCATCTATCTAATAGCCGGTATGTCCACCTTTGGCACAGATAACTGTGACGACACGTCATGGCATGCAAGTATGAATCCCTGGTAGGTCGCCGGAGAGAGATGGCACCACATGTGCATACACGTCACCTAATTCTCATAAATCATGGGGGCGATGAGCTCTGATGATGATGGTGATGAGGTCCCATACCCAGAGGAGCGTAGGGGAGACCCGCGCCGCTGTACTAGACAAGGTCCTAGTGGAGGTGGTTTGCCAAATCCCTTCCTCCGGCCGTAATGGGGATGAGTGATGATGAAGAAGACGACACAACAACATCCAGTCATCTCGACGCAGGAAAAATCCCTGACCCCGCCGGGAATCGAACCCGGGACCCCGTGCGCGGGAAGCGAGAGCGCTACTGCCAAGACCAGGATCTGCGGACGATGAGCTCTGAGGCCTCGTTCAATCTCATCCCAGATGTGTTCGACCGACTTCAGATCTGGCGAGTTGGGGGGAGGGCACCACGTCAGCTGGAACTTGTACTGTGTTCCTCGAACCAGTCTATCACACTCCTGGCCACGTCGCATGGCGCATTACGTTGTTGAAAAATGCCGCTGCCGTCGGGAAACATAATCGTCATGAAGGGGTGTACGTGGCCTGCAATCAGTTTACGATACTCCTTGGCCGTCATTCTGCCTTGGACGAGCTCCACTGGATTCACAGATGCCCATGTGAATGTTCCCTAGAGCAGAATGAAGCCGACGCCATCCTGTCTCCGTATAGTAGTAGAGGTGTCAAGAAGCTATTCCCCTGGAAGACGAAGGATTCGTGCACTCTCGTCGGCATAATGAAGAAGATATCGGGATTCATAAGACCATGCAATGCTCTTCCACTGTGCCGACGTCCAGTGGCGATGGTCACGTCCCCATTTCAGTCGTAGTTGCCGCTGTAGTGGAGTTAACATTGCCACATGCATACGTCCTCGGCTGCGGAGGTCCATAGTTAGGAGTGTTCAGTGCACTGTGAGTTCAGAAAAATTTGTACTCCGCCCAGCAGTTGAGTCTGATGTTAGTTACACAACAGTTCTGTTTTACTAATCTGCCCTGCCTACGGCATCCGACATCTGTCATGAGGAGTGGCCACCCAACTCCACGAAGTCTGGACATGGTTTCACCTTGATTTCGCTACGTCTTGACGACATTCACCGCAGCACTGCTCGAAAACTCGACCATCCGTGCAGTTTCGGAAATGCTCCTGCCAAGCCTCCAGGCCGTCACCATCTGTGCTCGGTCAAACTCTGGTAGATCACGCTCCTTCCCTATTCGACACACGAAGAAGACGCTCACTGATGCTGCAAGCACCGTACGCGTGTCTGACAGCTGGAATTCCTCGCCAGGTAACGCTGCTGTCTCCTGGACGGGTAGGCCGCAGGTCATAATGCTCTGTGTATGGGTGTGTGTGTGTGTGTGTGTGTTCATTGTATCCTATTTGCAAAAGATGAGGTAGGGTGATAGGCAAGGGGCAGTGTTCCGCTGTTTTGACTCAATGCCACAAAGTAGGCTGTCGACATCAGTGCATATCGTCCACGTCCGTACCATCGTCTTCACACGTCATCACTGGGTATAGCATTGAATACTTCATGTCTAATTTAATCTTAATTATTTTAAATGTTTCCCTCTGTTCTGTTAGACTCCCAATTACAGAGTGTGATCGGAATACGACCCACATCAGGTCGAAACCGGTCACTACCTTTGAATAAAAGGGCTTTTACGTGGTTAAGACTTTTCTACAAAATATTTTATTACTAGCTCATTGTGAGCGCTTCTAACAACCCTACCACAACAAAGGTCAAAATTTAATGATTGTGGTGTTGCTCACGCTGCTAAATACTGCATTTTCAGGCAACAACAAAGTTATTATGTGGCAGGTGTCATTAGAGCAAAGTTAATAAAGTAATTTCATGTAATATTGAATAAACTAGGCGCTCATCTTTTCGTGTTTCCCACGCTGGTCTCGTTGTAAAATCATGGCTCAATCGTCGAAAATCTAGGTGTGATGATTCCAAGCTCGGATGCAAAGAGGCCTAGGTTTTATTCTGCGATATTCAAAAGTTTTGTAGATGCGCTTCACAAACCATTCTTGAAGATTAAACTTTTGCAGGACAATGGTGATGTAAAAAAGTAATCAGCACTTCCAATTTAAGTTACACTTCTTTTTTATTACTTGTGCTGCAATATCACGTAACACACAAAACATCACTTCACAATACAAAACATACTTCAATACACCTTTCTCACTGTTAAAGTTCACATTTTATAAGCTGACTAAGTTATGCGTCTTTCCAACACGACGTCAAGACTTAACTTTCTCAAGGTCCGACTCTCTAACTAACTAATAATCGCTTACACGCCCAAAATTCAGAGTTACAAGAACGTCAAAGATCATAGTGACAAAAGAAAGAATACACAGAAGGATAATATCATTGAAACATAAAACATATCGATGTATCAAAGTATCTCTACATTAATGAAATCAAATCTGAATGTTGTCTCAGAAACATGTTAACTACTTTACAGAAACACAGTAGAGTATTGCTGGTATCGAGATGTTCAGGTGAGCTGCAGGAACTGTTACGTAAATCAAGTACCATTACACGCTACTGTTCCCAATATGTTCACAAAGATTAAATACGCGTAATATTTCAGTTAGATACCGATTGCACTCAGGACAGCAATGACAGCATCTAAATTTTCTTATACTCTTTAGATTTATTTGATACCAGACACACTAAATGCGGTTACTACTGTAGACGTCTGTGAATGAATCTAAAATACACAACGGGCAAATAAAAAAAAGAGAGAGAGGAATTTTCGTCTGCCAGGTATCTGTACTTTTGCAGATGACATCTCCGTGTGCATCTATGCGTCACTTTATGAATCACCAACAGTTGGGGTTTGGAAGAGCCAGTTATCGACCTTCTACGTGGAATCGTCCAATTGCGCAGGAAGTACGGTAAAAAACTAGAATTATATCAATTAACTTACTGACTTTTTGCTTCTGGACGGCATTAAGCATGTGAATTGTGGCTGTTTCCTGCTTGTGGAAAAGCACTAGTCAGCTTTTTCGTTCCATTCCTTCAGCAGTGACGTCACGTTGTGCCAAGCGTTTGTATGTCGTCTGTTTACTCTGCTGTGCCGGAAGGCCGCTTCAGGAAGTCGTTCATTGAGGATTCCAACGTAACACCACTGGTGTAAGGGAAGCCGCCAATCCGAAACAGATATTAAATATTCAGACAAATCCCCCCTTTCATAAAGCCAGATGAAATTCAAAAGGACTTAGCACACTCTGAGCCTCCTGTGAAACGAATTCCCTCCCCCGAAATACGGAGAGCAAAAAAGGAAGAGAGAAAGCCAGATAGAGAAAGCTGGGGGGGGGGGGGGGGGGGCGGAAGATATGAAAGAGGATTTAAAATTCGCATAACGAGGCTGCGAACAAGATTATGGGATTTTTTACCCCCGCGGGGCGCAACACACAAAGTGAAACAGAATAATTACAATGGCCGTTGTTTATGGAGGCTACAGTGCTCTCTCATCACGGGCTTTGCGCGACAGAAAAGGACAAAACGAGCCAGCAGCGAGTCTGTGAGAATGCGTTGCCGGGAGGGGGTGATAAGGGGGGGTGAAGGGGGGGAGGTGTAACTCCACGCGTGCGAGTGGAACAGCTACGGCCGGACTTAGTAGCTGACGAACAGAGTCAGTGGTTCGTTCCGAATGTCGCAACAGCCGCGGGAGAAAAGCTTGCGATTGCAGGCGACAGCTGACACACGGAAACAGACATATGAAAGCTTAACTCCATCCCGTGACCAAAATGTATCGTCTGTGTACTGAAAAACCTGCCCCTCCCCTCCCTCACCGAATCTCTCCCTCTCATCACTGCCCTCCAGCAATTGTCCATTCTCCCTTTCATCGCAGTCAGATAACACATACGTGCCATTACGATATTTTTTTGTGCATTTTAAAACTGCGTTGTTATGTCAGATGCAAATTTAGTGTAATGTCCCGAAATCAGATTAACAGTACAGTGAGCACTGAAACTGCGCAACCGATTGTATAAAGTCAGCTGATAATATTATTCATTATTTTGTGACGCCGTTGCTGAATAATGTACAGGGTGGCAATTATTGAACTATATGAAATAAAGTCGTCATAACTTCTAACGGTTTGCGGTAGGACGGTCAAACTGCACGGTTGGCTACGGGGCCTGATGGGAATAGGTGTGTGAATATGGTTCGGTTTAGCGACGCAGACGACTTTCATTCGGATGGGTTCTTCAATAAGCAAAGTCGCGCACTTGGGGTACTGAGAATCCCCATTTCGCCATCGAGAAGCCTCTTTACCTTCAAACGGTGACTGTGTGGTGTGCGATGTCCTGTCACGGAATAAGTGGTGCGATATTCCTTGATGGCACCGTCATTACCGAACGGTACATGAAGGTTTTGGAAGATTTCATCTCCATTATCCAAAGTGACCCTGATTTCGACAAGATGTGCTTAAATGTTTGATTTCCTGGAAGAGCGACTCTTTTGTGCAACTATATTAAAGCTGAGCTGAAAACAGCCATTCAGGAAGTCATGGACAGCATCGATCTTCCGACACTTAAGCGGTTCAGGGAGGATTTTGCTTTTCGTCTGCGTCACATCATCGCCAGTGCTGGCAGGCATGTCTGACATGTCATAACCTAAATCCGAATAACTGTGTTGCCGTTTATACGTTGGGTATAATGTGAGCACGCCGTAGTTTGTAACTAATTTACTTTTTCTTTTCATGTAGCTCAGTAATTGTAAACTTGTAAATACGTATTAATAAAAACTACCACAGATGTATTTCATGTGTGGTTATTACGTTACAAGCTGTTACTTTCTAAATGAATATCTTCAGGTGACATCGAAACGTCCACCAACAGTTTCCTTTGTGAGAGTTAGTTTCGTGAATTTTAGATTTCATCTCAGTACATCCGTTTGGAACGCAACCAGTTGTCACTAATAAACACACCTCAAACACAACTTTGGCAATTTTTACTAACATTTTCGCCAACTTAAATCGAAGAATTACCCCCCCCCCCCCCCTTCTGACACGATATTATCTTACAAAAATTTGTATTTGTGGGAATCCACAGTCTCCAGATGTTTAATAAATGTAAAAGAGGTCCGAAGTAGGCTGTAATGAGATTTTTATTCAATCGCACGATTAGCTAATTTCGACTACACGTCAATGTGAAGCGCAGTTGTAACCTCTGTACTTCATGCCATTTTCAGATTACTCTTATTTACACGAAAAAAGTTGCCATAGTCCGTCATTTTACGAAATGATCCACACTACAGTGATACATTTTAAGTTCGTATTCTGATCTTTGCTCTCACGTACAACCACCTGTTATCTCAATGATAATATATTATGAACAAACAGTTGACATCGTAATAATACACAAACGTATCACCTTTTAAGGCACAGGTAACCAGCAAGACAAAATGGGCGGATGAATACGGAAGTTATCAGGCACGTTGGCGACGTTTGTCACTCTGAGATTTATTGTACCTCACTGCGATCGTGATTAAACCAAATGCCACAATATGATTTAAAATAATTTCCATTCTTGTTGCTATGTATCGGTGCCGTGGTTAGTCACTTGAGATAAGGGGCGCCAAACAAATTACATTAATTATTGCCTGCAGAGGGCTAACGGCCATCTAATGTTTGCTAAGTGTCGCGAGAATCACCGACCACGATGTTTTTATTTCACGACGATATACTGCCCACCAAGATAGTCGTGTCCTTTCACTCTCGACAGCGGGCCGGAGCGGCCGAGCGGTTATAGGCGCTACAGTCTGGAGCCGCGCGGCCAGTACGGTCGCAGGTTCGAATCCTGCATCGGGCATGGAAGTGTGTATGTCCTTAGGTTAGTTAGGTTTAAGTAGTTCTAAGTTCTAGGGGACTGATGACCTCAGACCTCAGAAGTCCCATAGTGCCCAGAGCCATTTGAACCACTCTCGACATACTCTTTATGTCTTGTGAAAGAAAAAAGATAAACAAAGTAATTCTCCAAATGGAAAACCATGATAACTGAAATGTAACTGAGAGACGCACTGTCCTCTACACATGTCCTGCACATGTCGTCTACACATGTTACATCTGCAAGAGACTGCTGTAACAGTAGTACTTGCCACCTATTATTGAATCCGACAGCACGCGAGTGACAGTTATCTGGCTAACGTCTTCCTTTCCGCCCCATATGATGACACATCTGCCAAACTTGTTCATATTACTCTTCACTATAAATCAGGCCCTACTACTTCGCTAAGTTTGATATACAATAGCCACTTCTAGAACAAATCGAGCATACTGGAAGCACGTAGAATTTGGGTACCGGTTCCAATTGCAAGGAGAGGTCATGACGGTGGGACAACAGAGTTACTTCAAACTTTGTGCACCTTTAGTTGGCCATTAAAACAACATACTGTACAGGTAGTAAGGAACACTACTCTGGAAATTCCGAGAAAATGACAGGAGAAGTAATTTACTATGTCACTGATAGACCTGTGCGTAGATACTGGTTACTAGAGGGAATGGTGGTCGAGTGGTTCGCGTTCCAGCTGCCTGATACGGAAGTGTATGAGGCGACAGTTCCAGTCCAGCTCTAACTTATTAATCAAAATGTTCAAATGTGTGTGAAATCTTGTGGGACTTAAGTGCTAAGGTCATCAGTCCTTAAGCTTACACACTACTTAACCTAAATTATCCTACGGACAACCAAACACACCCATGCCCGAGGGAGGACTCGGACCCCCGTCGGGACCAGCCGCACAGTCCATGACTGGAGTGCCTTAGACCGCTCGGCTAATCCCGCGCGGCACTTATTAATCTATACTTTTTGTCATCACTGGTCATATTGTTTAATTTATATGACATTTCAAAGGTAAGTATCCCAATGTCATGGCCTCCACTGTTCAGCAAAATCGCAAACAGTTAATTTTGCACTGTCATGCGGGTCTTTTAATAATGAAACTACAATTGCACCCTCTCACCTAAAAATTAAAAACATTCTGTTATATATCTCTACCAGTCTGCCATCTTACGTGCTACACTTTAGAAGACATATCGGAACTTCGCACCAGCACCGTGCCATACGATAAATCACTTAGACTTGACGATGAGCCTGCATCTTGACAGCGGTACGCAGCTCTATCTTTTTTCTAAATTTTTTCACAGTTCAATGAAACTTTCTATCACACTTCCTTGAGCACACGTTTCCTGGTGTGTATCAATAGCGGAATAACCTGTCACTACACTTACTTCATGACCGCATAAACTGAACATTTTAGTGGAGCGGTCAGATACGGATCTGAGATCGTGACGGCCAAAAAGCGACTCTCAGGTTAGCGTCGCCAACCCCTAAATTGGCACCCCCTCCACCGTACATATACCTCCGCGCCGACGAGTAATCAGGCAGTCGCTCAGTTTAGAAACTAAATGAAAGAATATGAATTGTAAGAGCGGAAACCGTTTTCTCAAGCAATGTCCTCAATTATATTCTTTAATAGTTATTAAATTATATATTTCTTAATCTGAGGGACTAAGAATAATTGGGACTATTTACTCTCGATGACGATGACTCGCAATGTTGCACATCAAAGTTATACGGGGGATGCCCGCAGAAATATCAACCCGCGTTCTTTCTTGCTACCGAGAAGGTATTCCTACGCTGACTTATACTTCCGGCCAAGTCAACCAGTGCGTCTGTCCGCCACAGGTGACTCAGAGCCTAATAAACACATCGTTCTGGCGTACACCTGCCAAGTGTCATCGGGGTACTCTCGTTTACATGTTTTTGGACACTAAAGCAAATAAAACGACTCACGTCGCCAGGTAGCTGGCGTGAATTGTTTCAGTTGAATCGAGGGTGAAGCCCTTAAACATTTACCACTATAAATATTATTCTTGAAGTTTTAAATGAAACCGAAAGTCAAAAATAGAGGTGGTACAGTACTACGTAACGTAGTTCCTACGTTACAAACCGGAGAGTTGGGAAATTAAGCACAACCAGGGCACATGAACACAGTGTTAACACCAGTTCCCGTCAGATCACCGAAGCTAAGCGTTTCGGGGTTAGCTGGCACTTGTATGGGTCTGCCGAGAGCTGTTGGCAAGCGGGGCGCACTCAACCCTTGTGAGCCTAATTGAGGAGCTACTTGGTTGAGAAGTATCGGCAGCGGTCGCGAAAACTGGCAACAGCCGGGGAGCAGTGTGCTGACCACATGTACCTCCATATCCGCATCAAGTGACGCCTATCGGTTGAGGACGACACGGCGGTCGACCGGTGCCGTTGAGCCTCAAGGCCTGTTCGGACAGACGGCATACTGAAAAAGACTGCTATTGAGGTATAATCCAGTGTTGCTCGTAACATTTTGTTTTTTCGTGAAATTTGCAGGATTTTTGAACAGTTCACATGTGATCTTACGTTTCTGCATGAGACAGTATTTGATCTTGGAACAAGTTGACACTTACAGTTTGTCTTCGGTGCAATTATTGTTCAAAAATAGCTGGTATTATCAGCAATGTTTTCATTTCTTTGGTTGCTTATTACAGCGAGCAAGGAAGTTGAGCTTTGCCGAGCCTTCGTGGTTCTCCAGAGTATGTTCGATGCGAGTGTTACATTTCACGTTCTTTTGTGGTTTGACGTCGGGCTTACAAAGCGAGGTTTCACATTCGTATTGCATCTGATGTACCTACAAGAGAGATCACACTCACAGTTCATACCACGAAGTTACAGAGTGTTATCATATCTGCATTCATTCAAATATTCGTTCAAGCCCCCCTTTTCTTTTCCATTGCGCACCGAACGTATTTCCTACTTCTGATATAGGCGCTTCAGTCTGAAACCGCGCGACCGCTACGGTCGCAGGTTCGAATCCTGCCTCGGGCATAGATATGTGTGATGTCCTTAGGTTAGTTTGGCTTAAGTAGTTCTAAATTCTAGGGGACTGATGACCTCAGACGTTAAGTCCCATAGTGGTCAGAGCCATTTTTGAACCTACTTCTGAATATCTCAAGTAAACAGTGGACAGCTTTAGCAGTTATTCTTGGTTCAAATTTTTCTGTGAAAGGAAGAGTACTTCCCGGGCATTATACCGACCTTTCTTATAATTCAGAAGAGAATTTGGTGTCCTGCTTTGCTGTAACACGCTTCTATTCATTCCCGTACTTCCCTACTTGTTCATTCCTGAAAGTTTAATTTTATGTTCCTAAGAATTAATGTGTAACCAGGTGCAGCTCCCATAAAAATCATCTTCACACTCTCCATGCTTCACGACAATACAGAGGCTGTAATTACAGGGTTCAGTCAGGTGGCAGAACTAACAGTGGAGGGGAGACGCACAAAAACAGTGCAGTCGTTATCGTAATGCGGAAACGGAGCGATTTTACTAATTTCCAAAAGGGCATGAACTTGGTTTTCAGAGTATGGTTTGAAACATATCCGAAACGGCTGAGCTTGCACACTGGAAATGAACGACACAGTGGCTTGGTGAGGCGATGTAGTGACCCGGTGTGAATGCTCCAGTCCAACTAATGTATCTTTGTCGGTGACGGTCGCTGGTGACCGTCACTAGTGTCCCACTGTGAAACGGGCCTTATAGTCCGGGGAAAGTTTTCGTGGCATTCCCTGGGTCATCTCGTCATTTTGGAAGGCACAATGGATCAATAGAACTATACATCTATCCTCGGGGACCGTTTCCTCCGCTGCATATAGTTTATTTTTCCTCTGCACGATGACATCTACCAGTGCGACGTATCGTCACAATCTACGTGCATGGATTGAAGAGCACCAGGATGAGTTTGCCATACTCTCCTGGCCACCGGTCTCCCCGGATTGTAACCTAACCGAGAGTGTGTGGCACCACCTCCACCTGCCTGTTTGCGCCATGGATCCTTAGCCGAAGAACTCAGCTCGGCTGGCCAAGGCACTGGAGTGAGCGTGGTTCCACAGCCCAGTCGGCACCTTCCAGAGCCTCACTCATTCTCTTCATGCGCGTCTCGCAGCGGTCAGAGCCGTTAAAATAGGATTGTTTGGGCTTTTTACGAGTTGTTACATTAACGTCACAGGACATCGTACATGTTGCCAATGCTGTACATTGGCATGAATCGTCCCACGAGTGTTCGAGCGGCAATGACAAGTTCCGTTTAGTCCGAGGCCCACTGCCGCATGAGCTATCAAAGCGGACACGGAAAACAAACTATGCTCGTTTATACAGGGTGACACACGGGAGACGGACGGTTTTGAACTGCGTAGTACTGAGAGCACAGTGGTGGGAGGTGGTCGTGGTGGGGATAGTTCTGATCCACACAAGGTGCCATTTCATTTACTCAGTCACTATGGAACAGCGGGACTTGCAACGTAGAGTGCTTGTCTATGACAGTTTCTTAAGAAGTGGTGAGGCTATTATCGCTACGCAGTGATTGTTTCGTGCGCGGTTTAATGTCGGTCTACATGGAACTGTTTGGAGCCGTAACACAATCCTCAGATGGGTGGAAAACTTCAGATCAACTGGAAACATACTGGATAAGAAGCATCCTGGCCTGAGACGCAGCGTAACGACACCAGATAAATGTTGAAAGGGTAAGACAAGCGGCAATCAGAAGCCCAGGACGGTCAGCTAGACGTCATGCTACTGAGTTACGAATCAATCGTGAATCGGTTAGACGAATTTTGCATAAAGAATTGAAATTCCATCCCTACAACATGTTCATTGTCCAACAACTTAAGGAAACTGATTTTGCTGTACGAGAAGACTTCGCTTGCAGAATGCAAGTGATTTTGGGATCGAATAAAAATGAAATTTTATTGATGAGCGATGAAGCTCATTTTCATTTAAACGGGGCCGTGAATAAGCAAAACCTACGTTACTGGGCTCCAGAGCAACCACACACCTTATCCATCACCGTCCTCTACACTCAGATAAAGTAACAGTCTGGTGTGCTCTCGGCTCTGTTGGCATTATTGGACCTCAATTTTTGTAGAGTTACTGTTATTTCGGTTCGTTACATTCGTATGCTGGAAACATTCTTGAAACTAGAACTAAAAGCCGGCCGCGGTGGCCGTGCGGTTCTGGCGCTGCAGTCCGGAACCGCGGGTCTGCTACGATCGCAGGTTCGAATCCTGCCTCGGGCATGAGTGTGTGTGATGTCCTTAGGTTAGTTAGGTTTAAGTAGTTCTAAGTTCTAGGGGACTTATGACCTAAGATGTTGAGTCCCATAGTGCTCAGAGCCATTTGAACCATTTTTTGAACCAGAACTAAGAAGACAACGAATCTCTTTAAAACATGTTTGGTTCCAGCAGGATGGGGCACCGCAAACACTTCAATGACAGTTCTTAGACCATGTTTCCTGGCCAGGTTATCTCACATTTTGGCAATGTTCCTTGGTCTCCCGACTTGTCAGTATGTGACTTTTTTCTGTGGGTACCATAAGAACTGTGTCTATAACCACAAACCACGAAATTGGGACTAGTTGAAGAATGCAATCATTCAAGAAATTGCTGCCATCCTTGCAGAGATTTTAGTCCGTGTGATGGAGGATTCTGAGAAGAGACTTGAGTCCTGCATTCGAAATGATGGACAGCTCCTTGACGACACTATTTTTCACAAATAACTTTGTTAACTAAAATGGCAAATAATGAGCTTCGATTTTGTGTAAATAAACATGCATTAATTTTAAAGTTGACTGAGTATTGTTTCATTAAAAACCGACCGTCTCCCGTGTGTCGGCCTGTACTACTGGAAATTGCTTTGTCTTAGCGTTATTTATACCACACCAGCTTGCTGTGCAAAGTATGCTGTCCACCCTAATTACAGCGTCTTTTAAAAAACTTGCGAGACTGAAATTGTTCCTGGCGTATAGGCGACCTCAGCGCTGTAGCTACAGTGGCTACTTGATCTCACAAGAGTAAAAAACAGTAGTGTGTTCGACCAGTCAGTTGTTAACCGTGTTAAGCAGTTGACGAGCAGCCGTAATGTGTCAGAAGTAGCGGTGGAGGAACATCTCTAAATCGAATGTTTAAGACATTCTCCGAAATGTTTTGAAAAAGAGGAAAGTATGTGCAAATTTTGTCCCGCACACCTTGTCTCCCGAACAGAAACAAATGAGCGTTTACGCCTGCAGTGACCTGATTGAAACGCAAGACGTATACAATTCTGGAAAAATCATCGCGAATGACTATACTTCGTGTTATCAATACGAGCTTACCACGAAAACGACAAAGCGCAGGAATAAGACGAAGGGGCAACGTTTTGGCGACATAAGTGACATTCAAGTCAATGTTACGCGCGTGTTACAAGCAATCCAAAGAAGGACTTTTCTATGAACGTTCTGTGAGTTGTATTGAAGTGCTGGGACAGGGGGGAGGGAAAGGACGACTATCCAAAACACCTCAAGCTTTAAAACAACCCCTCCACATTTCTCTATTTTTTATGAGTCGAGTCTCGAAAGCTTTTGGGCTGATAGGGTATATCAACATGATGCTCATTCCGTTTAACACGACTTCCCGACGCTGGAGTGGCAATTGGCATTACAATATATCCTCTTTCTACTTCCATTTCTCTTTCAATATTACCATTTACTACTCGCACTGATTCATCGATTACAACATTAATAATTGTGGTGATAAACTGAAATCTTACCGTACACTCCTTTTACCGTGGACGTCTTTCTGATAATCCACAAGTGTTATTCATTTCTGAGTTGTGCAAATTTTTGTCGATTATTTGTCTGTGTCTCTACTTTAACCCCGCTCAGTAATGTTTAATCTCGTATATTTGCAGGGAAATTTTTGAAAGATTTCTCTTATACATTCTCTGGCTCGCATTGAGATACGTCGGGAAGAAACATTGCTACAAAATCCACTGCATGAAGATGTGGATAAACAACATCTAGAAAGCAAAAGGATTGTTCACGTTTTAGTATGTATTCTCAGACGAAGGATAATGCAAAATAATCTTCTACGTCCCTCAAAATTTTGTTACAGTTAAAGACATCGAAGTGAAGAAATTGACTCCACAAAAACTGTTTCACAGGCTTCCCCGAACATAGGGAAATTAATGAATGAAGGAGTATTTCATGTTACACGCTATCTTTTGTATACATCTACATGGATACTCTGCAAATCACATTTAAGTGCCTGGCAAAGGTTTCATCGAACCACCTTTACAATTCTCTATTATCCCAATCTCTTATAGCGCGCGGAAAGAACAAACACCTATATCTTTCCGAGCGAGCTCTGATTTCCCTTATTTTATCGTAGTGACCGTTTCTCCCTATGTAGGTCGGTGTGAACAAAATATTTTCACATTCGGAGGAGAAAGTTGGAGATTGGAATTTCATGACAAGGTTCCGTTGCAACGAAAAACGCCTTTATTTTAATGATGTCCAGCCCAAATCCTGTATCATTTCTGTGACACTCTCTCCGATACTTCGCGATAATACAAAACGTGCTGCCCTTCTTTGAACTACTTCGATATACTCCGTCAGCCCTATCTGGTAAGGATTCCACACCGCGGAGCAGTATTCTAAAAGAGGACGGACAAGCATAGTGTAGGCAGTCTCCTTAGTAGGTCTGTTACACTTTCTAAGTGTCCTGTCAATAAAACGCAGTCTCTGGTTAGCCTTTCCCACAACATTTTCTATGTGTTCCTTTCAATTTAAGTTGTTCGTAATTGTAATACCTAGGTACTTAGCTGAAGTTACGGCTTTTAGATTAGACTGATTTATCGTGTAACCGAAGTTTAACGAATTCCCTTTAGCACTCATCTGGATGACCGCACGCTATTCGTTATTTAGGGTCAATTGCCAATTTTTGCACCATTCAGACAACTTTTTTAAGTCGTTTTGCAATTTGTTTTGATCTTCTGATGACTTTATTAGTCGATAAACGACAGCGTCATCAGCAAACAACGGCTGCTAATATTGTTTATTCGGATAAGGAACAGCAAAGGGCCTATAACGCTATCTTGGGGAACGCCAGACATCACTTCTGTTTTACTTGATGTATGTTTTCCGGTGCCATTTTCGGTTTTACATGCAGCAGTTTTTTATAACTAACACAAAATGAATGAAAAAGAGAAACAACTTCTACAGAATCTTCATATGTAGATAACGAATTTATGTTCTTCTAACTGTATTTGTCAAACGACGTACGAGGTACGAACCTTCACCTACCATCACCTTTTCGTATTTTCGTTCTTATGTCGTAACGCCCTTGTCGTGTTCTATATTTTCCAGTCAGTAGCTGACACAAAAAACGTAAAAGGTCCCCGTGAGCGCAGTTTTGGAAGCGGCACTAGGAAAAACATGCGCGGCCACGTATACAGCGGCAGTGAAAGCAATGGAGCAAGAATATTCCTGAGCAAGGTGCAGCGGACGAAAACGAATATATATCGGATGGCGCCTGGCTGTTTCGGCGTTCACCAACGTGACGCAGTCAAATTTTCTCTCGCAAATAAACCACAACGTATTTCCGTGTAGCCGTGGAGGGCGTGTTTTACGAGAACCGCACGTGACAGAGCTGCGCCATCTTGCAGCCGTAAAATCGGCGGAGAAAGCCGCTGGCGCCAAACCGTTCGCTCCGTGGCTGACACCGTCGTATCACAAGTGAAAACACGGCAAGCGAGAAACGAAGTACGAAAATTTAACACACAAAATGCGGAGCTCATGAAAAAAAAAAAGAATTATTTTGCCGAGGTACTTCCTCGCACAGGTACACAGAATGATGTCTCTCCTAAGAGTCGTAATGTGCATTTCCTCTAGTGTGTCGACAGATATTTGCAATTTCCATTTTACGCAGGGTACGCGAAGGAACTGCCCCCCCTTCTTGCAGCGGAGTACCGTAGGTCTCTAGAAGAGCGTAGTGTTCCGAAGGATTGGAAAAGGGCACAGGTCATCCCCGTTTTCAAGAAGGGGATGTGCAAGAACTATAGACCTATATATCTAACGTCGATCAGTTGTAGAATTTTGGAACACGTATTATGTTCGAGTATAATGACTTTTCTGTAGACTAGAAGTCTATGCTGCAGGAATCAGCATGGGTTTCGAAAAAGACGATCGTGTGAAACCTAGCTCGCGCTAGCCGTCCACGAGACTCAGAGGGCCATAGACACGCGTTCCCAGGTACATGCCGTGTTTCTTGACTTCCGCAAGGCATTTGATACAGATCCCCACAATCGTTTAATGAACAAAGTAAGAGCATATGGACTATCAGACAAATTGTGTGATTGGATTGAAGAGTTCCTAGCTAACAGAACGCAGCATGTTGTTCTCAATGGAGAGAAGTCTTTCGAAGTAAGAGTGATTTCAGGTGTGCCGTAGGGGAGTGTCGTAGGACCGTTGCTATTCACAATGTACATAAATGACCTAGTGGATGACATCGGAAGTTCACTGAGGCTTTTTGCGGATGATGCTGTGGTATATCGAGAAAACAATAGAAAATTGTGCTGAAATGCAGGAGGATCTGCAGGGAATTGACGCATGGTGCAGAGAATGGCAATTGAATCTCAATGTAGACAAGTGTAATGTGCTGCGAATACATAGAAAGAAAGATCCCTTATCATTTAGCTACAATATAGCTGGTCAGCAACTGGAAGCAGTTAATTCTATAAATTATCTGGGAGTACGCATTAGGAGTGATTTAAAATGGAATGATAATATAAAGTTGATCGTCGGTAAATCAGATGCCAGACTGAGATTCATTGAAACAATCCTGAGGAAATGCAATCCGAAAACAAAGAAAGTAGGTTACAGTACAAACGGAGAGCACCGCGCTTCGTTACAGGATCATTTAGTAATCGCGAAAGTGTTACAGAGATGATAGATAAACTCCAGTGGAAGACTCTGCAGGAGATACGCTCAGTAGTTCGGTACGGGCTTTTGTTGAAGTTTCGAGAACACACTTCACCGAGAAGTCAATCAGTATATTGCTCCCTCCTACGTATATCTCGCGAAGAGACCATGAGGATAAAATCAGACAGATAAGAGCCCACACAGAAGCATACCGACAATCCTTCTTTCCACGTACAATACAAGACTAGAATAGAAGGCAGAACCGATAGAGGTATTCAAGGTACCCTCCGCTTGCGGAGTATGGATGTAGATGTAGAGGTAATGTTCGGCTGGAGTAGTACCAAACAAGTGATGCTCATCGCGTATGTAAGTGCGACGCGTGGTGTAGACGGAAAGTATCGGTTTGTTTCCCGTTAGAAACAAAATGATTTTGAAGCGGAAATTTCGTGCCCATTCGATAGAGCGACCTCAAATTAGTCAAGTTCAATCAATCCAGCACAGACTGAGTAGCGCTGTTGCCTAGCGGTAGCAGACAGCATCAGCCAGGGCTGTTCTGTCGCTGCTGCAGTACTCATTATGACTCCTGCTGTACTAGGGGGACCGCAAAGAAATGTCGTTCCTTTGAAAATGAAATTCGGACACAAAGTGCCAACAGTTTTTTTTAAATATGAGTTTTAACCATCAGGGGTTTATTTGTCCCATTAATAATCTACTGATTTCGGTTAGTAATCATTCAAGATGTAGGATACAACATATTGCTTGAAAGCTACCCATACTCTTTCGAACCTCAACAATATCGAACTTATCCAGTGATATTGTACAAATACCTAACATAATTTGTAATATAATACTGACAGTCGTATCTCAGATCTTGATATAATTTGTCTTAGAGTACTGACAGTCTTATCTCAGCTACTGATATACGTTAGTTGTTTGCACAGTTTCACTGGATAATTTCGATATTGTCCAGGTTCAGAGGGATATGGGTTGCTTTCAATTAATCTGTTGTACAGTAAATCCTAGACGATTGTTAATAACCGAAACCGATAGATGACTAATGGTACAAATAAATAGCTCATGGTTGAAATGTATTTTATGAAATACTCTACGGCTTTTGAACCTCACCCTATAGAATAACTACAGACAATTTTTTTTGATCATCCTCGTTATTAACAACGTTTTGCTATCTAGTGTGCGAATTGCCTTTGCCGGATCGATAGATGATCAATTGGTTTTGAGCAAAATATGTGGCATTTTGGACACCATCCACATTTTCAAATTTTTTACCACTTTAAAAGTATTGTAGCGATCGGAATAAATGGAAATGCGATGGCGCACTATAGGGTGAATATAGTCGGTGGGGAAGTGCCTCGCACCTCAAGTTCATTAATTTTTTCCAGGGTTCGTCTTGTGCAGTGCAATCTTGTATTATGGCTTTGCCGACACACGTCTTTTCTGTTGACCGTCGCTGAGCACTTTTCAATTGAAAATTGATTTGCTCGATCCAGTTGTTCACAGAAAACGCCTGAATTCATAGTTTGCTCAGGTTTCAGCACTTCAAAATTAACCACCGAACGAATACTCCACCAAACACACAAAACTGCTTTCTGGGGTATTAACTTGAATTAGCTGTACTTCGTGGCGATTCCTTCGGGTAAATCACGCCCTTTTGCATTTTGGTTTATCGTAGAGGACCATTTGTCGTCTCCAGTGACCAAGCAATAAAAAAAGAAACGATTCTACACTTCTGGAAATGGAAAAAAGAACACATTGACACCGGTGTGTCAGACCCACCATACTTGCTCCGGACACTGCGAGAGGACTGTACAAGCAATGATCACGCGCACGGCACAGCGAACACACCAGGAACCGCGGTGTTGGCCGTCGAATGGCGCTAGCTGCGCAGCATTTGTGCACCGCCGCCGTCAGTGTCAGCCAGTTTGCCGTGGCATACGGAGCTCCATCGCAGTCTTTAACACTGGTAGCATGCCGCGACAGCGTGGACGTGAACCGTATGTGCAGTTGACGGACTTTGAGCGAGGGCGTATAGTGGGCATGCGGGAGGCCGGGTGGACGTACCGCCGAATTGCTCAACACGTGGGGCGTGAGGTCTCCACAGTACATCGATGTTGTCGCCAGTGGTCGGCGGAAGATGCACGTGCCCGTCGACCTGGGACCGGACCGCAGCGACGCACGGATGCACGCCAAGACCGTAGGATCCTACGCAGTGCCGTAGGGGACCGCACCGCCACTTCCCAGCAAATTAGGGACACTGTTGCTCCTGGGGTATCGGCGAGGACCATTCGCAACCGTCTCCATGAATCTGGGCTACGGTCCCGCACACCGTTAGGCCGTCTTCCGCTCACGCCCCAACATCGTGCAGCCCGCCACCAGTGGTGTCGCGACAGGCGTGAATGGAGGGACGAATGGAGACGTGTCGTCTTCAGCGATGACAGTCGCTTCTGCCTTGGTGCCAATGATGGTCGTATGCGTGTTTGGCGCCGTGCAGGTGAGCGCCACAATCAGGACTGCATACGACCGAGGCACACAGGGCCAACACCCGGCATCATGGTGTGGGGAGCGATCTCCTACACTGGCCGTACACCTCTGGTGATCGTCGAGGGGACACTGAATAGTGCACGGTACATCCAAACCGTCGTCGAACCCATCGTTCTACCATTCGTAGACCGGCAAGGGAACTTGCTGTTCCAACAGGACAATGCACGTCCGCATGTATCCCGTGCCACCCAACGTGCTCTAGAAGGTGTAAGTCAACTACCCTGGCCAGCAAGATCTCCGGATCTGTCCCCCATTGAACATGTTTGGGACTGGATGAAGCGTCGTCTCACGCGGTCTGCACGTCCAGCACGAACGCTGGTCCAACTGAGGCGCCAGGTGGAAATGGCATGGCAAGCCGTTCCACAGGACTACATCCAGCATCTCTACGATCGTCTCCATGGGAGAATAGCAGCCTGCATTGCTGCGAAAGGTGGATATACACTGTACTAGTGCCGACATTGTGCATGCTCTGTTGCCTGTGTCTATGTGCCTGTGGTTCTGTCAGTGTGATCATGTGATGTATCTGACCCCAGGAATGTGTCAATAAAGTTTCCCCTTCCTGGGACAATGAATTCACGGTGTTCTTATTTCAATTTCCAGGAGTGTATATTGCGCCGCTGAAGCAATAAGTTGCATATGGTGGATTGGTAAGCTTTATTTGTCTTTATGTCTGCTGTAAGTGTTCTTGGATGGTCGACCATGGTTTGGTTAAGAGTTTTTGACAGTTCCTCGATTGTCCGACACGGATTTGCTTCCGTTTCTACCTTTAACATGTCCTAACCGACACGAGTCAGAATGATCAAATTTACCAGGCATGAATTTCTTTTAGAAATATCTAGTGCACTTTGATAAACATCGAAAATGTTTGTGGTAGCAACGTCTGCACTACTACAATTAAAAAGCTCGTGACGAAGTTAAACGCTGCAGTTTCTGCTAGTAGCGCGGAGCGCGGATTGCTTCAGCATTTCCTCTCACGCGTCTCCGCCCACGGCAGAATCCAATCTTGTCATTTAGATTTTTGTAATACTGGAGGAAACTGACACCATGAATCCTGCAGGGCTCTCCATAAATCCGTAAAAGTGCGAGGGCGTGGACAGCTCTTCTGAACAGCACGTTGTAAGGCATCCCAGATATGCTCAATAATGTTCATGTTTGGAGAGTTTAGTGACCAGCGGAAGTGTCTAAACTCAAAGGAGTGTTCCTGGAGCAACCCTGTAGCAATTTTGGACGTGTGGGGTGTCGCATTGTCCTGCTGGAATTGTCTAAGTCCGTCGGAATGCGCAGTGGACATGGATATATGTAGCAAATCAGGCAGGATGCGTACGTACGTGTCACGTGTCACAGTCATATCTAGATGTATCAGGTGTACCATGTCACTGCAACTGCACACGCTCCACACCATTACAGAGCTTGCCCAGCTTGAACAGTCCATTGCTGACGTGCAGGGTCCAAGGATTCATGAGGCTGTTCCATACCCGAACACATCCATCCGCTCGATGCAACTTCAAACGAGAATGGTCCGGCCAGGCAACATGTTTCCAGTCATCCACAGTCCGACATTGGCGGCGATGCGCCCAGGCGACGCGTAAAGCTTCGTGTCGTGCAATCATCAAGGGTAAACGAGTGGGCCTTCGTCTTCGAAAGCCTATATCGACGATGTTTCGTTGAATGGTTCACACGCTGACACTTGTTGATGGCCCAGCATCCAAATCTGTAGCAGTTTGCGCAAGGGTTGCACTCTTGTCACGTTGAACGATTCTCTTCAGCCGTCGTTGGTCCAGTTCTTGTAGCATCTTTCTCCAGTCGCTGCGATGTCTGAGTTTTGATATTTTATCGTATTCCTGATATTGACGATGTACTCGTGAAATGGTTGTACGGGAAAATCTCCACTACATCGCTACCTCGGAGATGATGTGTTGCATTGCTCGTGCTCCGACTATAACACCACGTCCTACTCACTGAAATCTTGATAACCTGCCATTGTAGGAGCAGTAACCGGTCTAACAACAACTGCACCAGATGCTTCTTGTCTTATTAGGCGTTGTGGACAGCAGCGCCGTATTCTGCTGCCTGTTTACGTATCTTTGTATTTGAATGCGCATGCCTATACTGGTTTCTTTGGCACTGCTAGGTCGCTGGTGTCTACAGAAATGATAAAACAGGGAAGTTGACTTGAAGTGTTCTGGACAAACCCGGTATGGGACGTAACCTACCGACATAGCCATCTGACACCTTTTACTATGCCACTTGCATGTAGTTACCATTGTTAGCAAAGTGTTCATCACTAAGCGAGAACGTGTATCGTTTCCCTTTTGAATTATTGTTCTAACGTGGATAAGCAGGCTAGTGGCATGTTGATGTACAGAGTACGTAATAATAAATCAATACTTACTTACATATACAGCTCTATAGCGCCAGTATATTTACAATGTTCCGCCGATATTTTTTTACTTCGATACTATATCCGTCGATATATCGATTAGTTTTTCGATCCAGCGAGCGCTGATAATGATATTTCTATAAATATCGGTATATCGGACTTATTATATTTTTAAAAATATGAACAGTCCTAAGAAGTATACCCTCGCGTTCCCGTGCAGGCCAGTTTCGGACCACTGTTATATCCAAGTACCCCCCAAACCTGGATATTGCACGATTCGACCTGTCGGCTAGATGGAGACCCACAATAAGAGACCGTCAGGTGATGATAAAGCTGTCTCATATGGCTACGCGGTATCTCCGTGTCCTTTACAGTGGCACTCAGCGTCTGACACTGCTCACGCACCTTGTACGTTCCACCTGAAGTTTAACGTGGATTCCGAACCAAGGTGCAGCTCTGCATTTTTCGCATCAACAAACATTGCCAGACGTGAAATACGTACGTATGATAAATATCCTTAGAATGATCTGTAATCGAAACCAAGACCTTTTGATCCATGGTCTAACATTTTGCCGTCTTAAAATTAAAATACTTCTGCCGTTGTCCATTTCATTGCAAGCTGACGCGCACAGACTTCACTGAAGCGGATGGGACGTCGTTAGTGGTGATCAACGTCTTTTCATAGCTGACTATACCCTAATGCCACCTCCCCACTTCTTCATAATGGCTCTGCGGGCATCTGAACATCAGGAGGCAACCTGTTGGGCGTGTTTCAAGTTACCTAAGGCTCGTGATGGCCAGATTTTCATGGCAGGATCATGCTGCAGAGTATCTTTAACGCCATATATAGAATGCTGCTTGCTAAAAGTGACTTTCTGGTTGTTTTAATCGTTCTAGTGCTGGCTGCTAGTCATAAAATTAATTGTGCCCATCTTTTACCGCATGCACGTGTTGCGAATATAACCCCTCTCAAGATAAATCCTGTGAAACGCGTGATTGGTGCTTCACTTTTTTCGCTTCCATGCTTTGCTAAGTGCCTAGCATTCACTTCGGTTCATGAGAGCAAGTGCAGTTAATACTCTGCAAAATCTTAATGCTGTTTTTTTCTGGCTTTCTGCTTAGTATTTCATAAATACTCCACATCTGTTCAAACTTGTCTTATTTGTTTTCGAAGTGAAGCAATTCTAGATTTAATAATGAAGGAAACCAAATAATTGAAGAGTATTGAAGTGTTCTAATGTGTAATTTTTTGTGATTAACTTTGACCTAAGTGAATATGTGCCTTCGAAATTCACAGTTAACTTGATCACCGACATTATTATAATTTTCCGTAGTTTGAGAAAATAATAGGCAGCTTGAGCACCCATTATAGTCTTACCTCAAAAATTCTGCCACTTCCCTGGTATGAGTTTGGAAATACGTTCGGACTGCTTACCTGAAACAAAAGAAAAGAAATACGTAAGTTGTATGTCGTACAGTTGCAAGCATGGCTGTTAGCAATCGTCTATTAGTCTCAACATATTCGTATGAATTACACAGCCAACCAGATCCACGTAACTGGTAGGTGCGTTGACCTAGGTTTCGACAACTAATAGGGGTGCCTCCAGCAGAAAGAAATTTTGATAAATCGTAAAATTACACTGCTAAAAAGCAATGATCAGAATTTAGTGCAGCTATGTTCAAGCCAAAAGTGAAACGAAATGAAGTCATTCGCCAAGGTTAATGTACGTACCAGTTATGTGCAACCGGTGGCTGACTAATCCTATGTTGAAGTTAGTTCGGATACAGCGAGATAAACATAATTAAATTAACGATTTCTGTTGGAATAAATGTAATATTTCTCCCTCATTTCACTCCCCCCTCCCGCTCATCCCGTCCACTCACATATAACGTATCCCACTCTCTCTCTGTGAGAATGCCACCTGCTCCCGTTAAACCCGCGCAAGTTGCTTTATATGACAGTATATCTTAGAGGGATAGTGCCAACAGTTTGTCATTTTTGTAGCGGATGATACACATTTTATTTATGAAATTTTGGAGATTTTAAATAGGTATTAAGTATGATTGGCACTGTCCCTTCGAAAAAATTCTGTCAAAAACGGAAAATTTTCTAAATATTACGGATTAAAGGTTCATTCAAGACCCGTAATCCGATGTTGAAGATAAACTGCGATACACCACCTGCATTAGCTTCCTCAGTTGAAACATTTCGGGGCTCTTACCATAAACATTAAAAGGTATTTTCTACCATGCCCATCTTAAAAAATACCGCGAATGACGTTAATGCAAATACATGACTTCATTAGAAATGGAATGTCTGTAGACAAATAAGTTGCCAGTAATAAACACACAGTCTAATACTTCCTGTCCTGGATAAGATCACTAGTAAATGATGAAAAATGAGGAATGTTCACTCGTATTTACGATACATACAAACGCAGGTGATTTACGAATGGGTAATATGTTATCAGAATGGACAAGTAAATTCTACTCGGGTTTAATGATCGCTAACAGGTATTAGCAATAATAATTCGGTAGCACCGATATCAAAGATTAAAACTTTTGTTAGGAAGCTTTTAGATAAAAAGTTAACAAATTAATACTTTCACAGCACCTGTATGCCGACCTCCAAGTTGTAGCGTCTAATTAGTTACAAAATAGTTTAAAATTTATGTGATACTAAAAACTGTTGTAGTGTATTACTTATTACTGCATTATAGTAGTCAGCGATCAAAAATGTTTAATACGTCATGAATCGAAGGACATACAAATAAGGACATCTTCGAGAATATATGTTTCTATCTGCAGTAATGTTTACTTCTGTAGTTAAGAGGTATAGGATAAATTCAATACTACTTTTTAATCTGTTTTTACATATTATCGATGGTAATAATTGGTAATGTTTCAAGTCACTGCTATAACCCACTCAGGAATGATTTGACCAGAAAACGGGTCAAGTTGATATCTGAAAGTGCTGAAGACGGCAACGCGCCCTTCTTCCTACTTATCTGCACTGTTACACGGACGTCCAGTCCAGTCGTACAATTAGCTGTCTTATGCCCCCGTCATTTCTGTTTTGTTTGCATCCAGTTACCAAAAAGAGGCAAGAAAGCTCCATGGTGGCTGTTCTAGGATACTTCATTGTTTGAACCTTTGATGCTTCTACAAACTCCTGTTTGTGTTTCAGTTCAAATGGTTCAAGTGGCTCTGAGCACTATGGGACTCAACATCTGAGGTCATCAGTCCCCTAGAACCTAGAACTACTTAGACCTAACTATCCTAAGGACATCACACACAACCATGCCCGCGGCAGGATTCGATCCTGCGACCGTTGCGGTCGCGCGGTTCCAGACTGAAGCGCCTAGAACCGCTCGGCTACACTGGCCGGCTGCGTTTCAGTACGGACGTAAATATTGTACGTAATAAAATCAGTTATCCTACCAACATCTGCTTAGAAGAACACACAAGGTGAGCCGTGGATGAGTGACACCCTTGGCGCTCAGTAATAGGTACTACCCATCTTGTGTATGTGTCTGCCCAGTTGCTTGTATACTGGGTGACGTCGGCCCGTGAAAGGCTGCGTAAGCAGCAGTGAACGGTGACGTAGGGGCATGGTCGTCAAGAAGGGAGGAGTGACTTGCTGCGAGGGGCGTGGAGACCTGGATGTCCGGGTTGGGCGGGAAACAGCTGGAAGGCGGCGTCCTACCAGTGGAGTGCTATTGGCTCCATCACTCGACTGTTAGGACGCGAGCCTGCTCGACTATATGGTGAGGCCTTTCGTAACGGACAGCACTTTGGTTCTTAACTGATTCGTGCTACATTGCATCCCTGTTCCTTTCGGCTCGATCCGGTATTTGTGGTCGTTCCTTCTACTGTCTGTTGAGAACGAAGGTGCGTGTTTGCATATTTCTCACAGTTTGTGTTCAGCTGATTTTCCTGGGAACGTGTTCGCAATTTGGGGTGAACGTGGACTATTATCTGATTTTTGTTGTCTACTCGCCATGTTACTGAGTTATCTGCGTATGCAAGCCAGTGCTTTCTGTCAAATCTTTGTTTAAAGCTGACTGTAAAGCACTTCTCCGGCACGTTACCTATTTAGAACTTACCAGGACTATTCTGCTCGTAGGCGGTTTGTGTTTTATTAGAGCACTGTTTAACGCTTCCGCTGCTTGTCAAGCTTACATTTTAGTAGAATAATGTGTAATTCCGCTTATGTGTGTGTGTTACGAGACAGATTAGCCTCATTCAATTCCTTATTTATTAAATTCATCGAGTGAAGTGTTCCAGTGGTTAGCACACTGGACTCGTATTCGGAGGACGACAGTTCAAACCCGCGTCCGGCCGACCCTATTTAGGTTTTCCGTGTTTTCCCTAATCGCTTCATGCAAATGTCGGGATGGATTCTTTGAAAGGGCACGGCCGACTTCCTTCCCCATCCTTCCTTAATCCGATGGGACCAATGACCTCGCTGTTTGGTCCCATCCCCCAAATCAAGTAACCAACCATTAAATTCTGAGGAGAACCCGGAAACTGGTCACACTGTATGCTTTGGTTGGTCTCGTGGTATTAACTAAATCATTTTCTAACGTAAATGCCTCAGGCATCTGATTCAAAGATGTCTATTTTGTATGACAGCTTGCCAGCTGATTCTAGTAAATGCGCATTACTTGTTATTTGTTGTTCTCCGACCTAGCCGCCTGTGTAGTAACTATCTAGTGATTTGTTTGTTTGCCTTTTCCGCCCGCTGGACTTTACTAATTCCTTAGGCTACTTCCGATGTTTTCTTGCCTGTAATTCTTCAGATTAACGTTTGCTTTACTTTGGTGTCCTATACTTGAACTGTATATGGTGGTGGTAAGGAAACCTTTGTACTCTTAATTAGCTTCCCTTCTCACTCAGTGTAACTGACTTCCTTTAAATTCCGCTCAAGTTAATCGAAGCACCAATGTCCAGATCCGGCCTGTAGTACAAGTTCGTCCGCGTGATTTGCACGACCATTGCGCCGTAAGGCTCACTGTGTTTATAAGCCTGATAACCTGTCTGCCTGCGGAGGTGTGTTGAGACGTAAGTTTAAGATCCCTCTAAAAGTTGCCAATGTATTTCTTGTGTTTTAACGAAATTTCACGTAAATGCTAAAATACCTCTACCAACTATAAATCTTGTTTGCCATTGCTGCCAGCCGTGAATGCAGTTACCTTGTACCTGTTCTGAATGTTACAAAGATTGCTTGTGGAGAAATTCTGTTCACTTAAGATTGGTGAGCATTGCCGTAAACTGATCCTTACGGCCGAGGCATACAGTTCCTTAGCCAAATTTGTATGTAAAATTTAATAAATTTAAGTCACCTTGGCCTCACTGTGGTACGCATTTATCACTAGGCCGTAAGCCGTTCGTTCAGCTGCTAAATGTAATTATTTGCCTGATCAATTGATGTTTCCTCCCGCCGGAGGTTCGAGTCCTCCCTCGGGCATGGGTGTGTGTGTTGTTCTTAGATTAGGTCCGTTTAGGTTAGTTTAAGTAGCGTGTAAGTCTAGGGACCGATGACCTCTGCTGTTTGGCCCCTTAAGAACTCACACACATTTGAACATTTCAATTGATGTTCTTCACCTGCAATTGTCTGTTAACTGGCATTGGCGTATTTCAATTTTTTTTTATCATCTTACTCTCATGCATTTCAAGGTGGTGGTGGTGGTGGTTAGTGTTTAACGTCCCGTCGACAACGAGGTCATTAGAGACGGAGCGCAAGCTCGGGTTCGGGAAGCATTGGGAAGGAAATCGGCCGTGCCCTTTTCAAAGGAACCATCCCGGCATTTGCCTGAAACGATTTAGGGAAATCACGGAAAACCTAAATCAGGATGGCCGGAGACGGGATTGAACCGTCGTCCTCCCGAATGTGAGTCCAGTGTGCTAACCACTGCGACATCTCGCTCGGTGCATTTCAAGGACTGTGATTATTGATGTGATGAGCCTCGACTTTAACTGCCTTTTTCACTTGTCATCAGCGCTTCCTTTATCACACAGATTTAAATTGTTGCTGATAATAAATGTCTATTCAAGTATACTTTATTGTGTGGTCACGCTACCTTACCACTCTCCAACCAAGTGTAGCATGATCACGTGATTCATTACAACTTAAAAAGGTTACGCATTGTTATGGGAGGCCAAGTAACATCAATCAAATCCTGCACTACACTTTAAATGACCCAGATACGTAACACCATTTTTCAACACAGTGTACAAGTCTCTATAAGAAACCAGTGGTTCAATTTTTCTATGATAGGAGTCCACTGTTTGGTTCACAGAGCCATTTGAGAACGACTACATGGAAGTCAACGTAGTTGGAAAATCTGTTTCCCCCCAGGTGTTGTTTCAGCTTACTGAAAAGGTGGGAATCGCATGGTGCAAGATCTGGGCTTTCCGACCACCGTCACCCATGTTTGTGTGACCTTATTTAGGTACCCATGACTCCACTGCGGCGTGACGCGACTTAGTACACACAGCAATAAAAGTATTGCAACACCTCTGTTCCCAGAACTCCTGAATATAGAGCTGGGTGTAGGTATTGTATCACAGACACAGACACAGAGCCTTTGACTATTCAGAGATGTCAATAAACCAGCCCAAAGATATATACAATCATTCTTGAGCAGTGCCTATTAGACGGAGGGGGTCCGATCAGTTACAGTCATTCCACCACGAAGGAGGCACACAGCTCGTGTTGTCTGTATTTGAACCATGCCTAGACGGTCAATACCACGGTTCGATCGCGTCCGTATTGTTACTTTATTCGACGAAGGGCTCTCAACAAAGGAAGTGTCCAGGCGACTCGGAGTGAACCAAAGCGATGTTGTTCGGACATGGAGGAGATATAGAGACAGGAACCGTCGATGACATGCCCCCTCAGGCCGCCCAAGGGCTACTACTGCAGTGGATGACCGCTACCTACGGATTATGGCTCGGCAGCAACGCCACCATGTTGAATAAAGCTTTTCGTGCAGCCACAGGACGTCGTGTTACGACTGGAACTGTGATTAATAGGCTGCATGATGCGCAACTTCGCACCCGACGTCCATGGCGAGGTCCATCTTTGCAACCCCGATATCATGCAGCGCGGTACAGATGGGCCCAACAACATGCCGAATGGACCGCTCAGGATTGGCATCACGTTCTCTTCACCGATGAGTGTCGCATATGTCTTCAACCAGACCATCGTCGGACACGTGTTTGGAGGCAACCCGGTCAGGCTGTACGACTTAGTCACACTGTCCAGCGAGTGCAGCAAGGTGCAGGTTCCGTGCCGTTTTCGCCGACATATACCACTGGTGGTCATGAAAGGCGCTGTAACCGCTGTATGTTAGGTGAATGCGATCCTCCGACCGATAGTGTAGCCATATCGGCAGCACATTGGTATTCGTCTTCATGGACGACAATTCGGGCCCCATCGTGCACATCTTGTGAATGACTTCCTCCAGGATAACGACATCGCTCGACTAGAGTGGCCAGCATGTTCTTGAAACATGAACCTATTTCACGTCCTATCGAACATGGGATAGATTGCAAAGGGTCGTGTATGGACGACGTGACCCACCAAGCACTCTTGAGGGATCAACGCCGAATCGCCGTTGAGGAGTGGGACAAATTGGACCAACAGTGCCTTGATGAACTAGTGGATAGTATGTCAAGACGAATACAGGCATGCATAAATACAAGAGGACGTGCTGCTGGTGTTAGAGGTACAGGTGCGTACAGCAATCTGAACGACAACCTCTGAAGATCTCGCTGTATGGTGGTACAACATGCAATGTATGGTTTCCATAAGCAATAAAAAGGGCGAAAATGACGTTTATGTTGACCTCTATTCCAATTTTCTGTACAGTTTCCGGAACTCTCAGAACCGAGATGAAGCAAAACTTTTTTTGATGTGCATTTAGGTGAAATAACGCCAAAATATAATGGTGAATCTGTGTGGAGTTTTGACGATTTGCCCACAAGAATCGTACAGTTTCACAAACATCTTTGAAGTAAATTTCCCAATGCACTCTATGTTACGTATGGTATGTGTTATCCATAACGCTGCAGAACTGTCTCTGCAGGTAACGCAGAAGACATACTCTTTTCTGTCAATGCGCCAATGTCATTGCACAGTACTGTTAGTGTGGATCGACAAGTGTTACTTACTTTCTTAAGTGTGTATATATAAGGATGTAAAAATGATATATTATAAACTAACTAAATTAAGAACAATAATGATGGGAGCTGAAGAAATGATTTAAAATTTATCCCATGGGCAGGACTTCACTCTAGGTCTCCTTGTTTGCTTGGCCAGTATGCTAAACATTACACCACCACAGCACTGTATCTAACATTGCTGCGTGAACTATCCTTGTTCAACACCCTCCGTAACGCGAAGTTGAATTCTCATCGGCAGCTTTCTTTCCCCTATGCGGTGGTGTAATGGCTAACATATCTGCCTAGTGAACAAGGAAATGCAGTTTCAAGTCCCAGTCATGGCAAATATTTTAATTCATTAGTTCACCTTCCATCATAGTCATAGATAAAGATGAGACTCAGATGCCTCCAGGAAAATTTAATTATATTAGGTCTATGATGATCTACGCTTGTGGTACAGTCAGGATTTCACCATTACGTCCAATACTGCGCCGCTATTCCAATACTGGAGAGCTCAGCAATAGTTACGATCGAAGACGGAGAAAATAAGCTGAAAATGTGAAATGAAGTTTTTGTTAGGGAGGGCGTTGTACTAGGGTGGCCCATGCAGCTGTCTTAGCTGTGGTGCTGTAATAGATGCCGGCACGGTAGCTCAGCGTGTTCGGTCAGAGGCGGTGGCTCTCTATAAGAAAAAAATTAAAAAAAACGAGTAAAGGAGTCAACGATCAACTTGAACGGATGTCATGTGACGTCCACCCGAACAAAATAAAGAAAAAAAAAGCATACCTGCCTAGTAACCAAGGAGGCCTGGGTTTAAATCCTTGCCACGGCACAAATTTTAATTCATTTCTTCAACTTCCATCATTATCATAGATAAAGGTGAGACTCAAATATGTTGAGGAAATTTTAATTATATAAATTACGAACATTCCCTAGTATCCTATATGTGACCACTGGTTACAACTTCATCTGACTTCGCAGTCTTGCGGAAATGTTCTGCAGAAAAATTCACAAAATCTACGACAGGAAACAGTGATTATCCTACCGTCAGGGTCCCCGAGTATCCTATGGATCAAAATAATTTACAAAATTTGAATCCTACATATGTGGATAAAAAACTTACTAATGCAGATACAGAAAATTACAGATGCAGTGCAGGTAGCGTTTCTCTTATCCACAGAGTCCTCTTATAAGCCGTGCCACCGCCTGTCTTGCAACATTCGCCCTCTGGAGGAGGGCCACTCATCAGATGGTAGGGCCCGAACAGTGGACTCACGCGCTTTTCCTTAGCAGAATAGTGACTGTCGCAGGGTCGCACTGGGAGCAACAGCCACCACAGCGAACATGGCTCGATATTCATTTCTAATTAAGCGGTAAACAATTAAATGGCTCTTGGCAAGCAGAGGAGGCAAACAGCGCAGGCAAGGAGCCTATTGCTCTACTTCCGGCGCAGTATTTACGCGCAAGAAATCGGGCACCGTCAGCACGTTTTCAGTGAGGCTCCAAAACAGTCTCGCCGAACGCTGAGTTTCACCTGTTTGTCTTCCATAAAAGGCTGTTAATGTTGACACAACTTACGGGAATACAGCCGTGTGGCATCTTCGTCAACCGCCGATATTTCAATACACATTTAGTTAGAACATCTGAAGTCAATCCTCCAGAATATTCGCCTTATGATGGAAGTGGCAAAGAATGGTTGCCTTCCATTTCTTGAGGTGTTGGTCGGGAGGAAGGCTGATGGTATTTTGAGACACGCCGTTTATAGGAGGCCAACTCACAGTGACTTCACTGAACGATGTGGCGCAGTGGTTAGCACACTGCACTCGCATTCGGGAGGACGACGGTTCAAACCTGCGTCCGGCCAACCTGATTTTAGTGTTCGGTGATTTGCATAAATCGCTTGAGGCAAATGCCGGGACGGTTCTTTTGAAAGGGCACGGCCGACTTCCTTCCCCATCCTTCCCTAAGCCGCTGGGTCAGGTGACCTCGCTGCTTCGTTCAAAAATGGTTCAAATGGCTCTGAGCACTATGGGACTTATCTGTTGAGGTCATCAGTCCCCTAGAACTTAGAACTACTCAAACCTAACTAACCTAAGCACTACACACACATCCATGCTCGAGGCAGGATTGGAACCTGCGACCGTAGTGGTCGCGCGGTTCCATATTGTAGCGCCTAGAACCGCTCTGCCACCCTGGCCGGCCGCTGTTTCGTCCCCTCCCCCAAGTCAACCAACCAACAATGACTTGTATCTTCAGGCTGATAGCTGTCACCATCCGGCTCAGCGTGTAATTTCGCTCCTAACGACACATCAACTCAGACCATGAAAAAAAAAAGCTTTACGGCATTTTTGCCTCTCGCAGGCATCATTTACGACGGGATTAGTAGCATGTTGCGGAAACATGATGTGTAATGTTGTTTTGGACCAGCATGTAATATTAAGGCTCTTTTAGAGTCCATAAATGATAATCTTGGTTTGCTTAAGGCAGATGTCTACCAAATCGTCAACTGAAGCGGCGTCTCACGCATTGGTCAGACTATCAGGACCATGGAAAAACCGTGTATTGATCATAAGCGTCACACGTCGTTATAACAGGCGCGAAAATCTGGTATATCAGAACGTTACTTTGACAACTTTGAAACGTAACAAAACGGTGTTTCTGGCTTACCCTTCCAGGTACTGGGATAATAATACAAGCAACTTTATGGAGAGGGCAACCACAGCCCACAAAGCCGGCCGCGGTGGCCGAGCGGTTCTAAGCGCTTTAGTCCGGAACCGCGTGACTGCTACGGTAGCAGGTTCGAATCCTGTCTGGGGCATGGATGTGTGTGATGTTACTTAGGTTTAAGTAGTTCTAAGTTCTAGGGGACTGATGACCTCAGATGTTAAGTCCCTTAGTGCACAGAGCCATTTGAACCACCACAGCTCACAAACATCATGAATAGCAACAACACCACTCAAAACTCAATAAAAACTCAAATTATCATAAAAATTACAACGATTAAGCATTGATAACCGGCTAGTAGTACACTCAAAGTGTAGGCTTACACTACACCAGCCGATTATCAACCCAGCGGAAGTACTCACTTTACACGGGATTTTCAGTTTTACTTAATTGGTTTTATACAGTTAGTGTCGATTTTTATTATTTCCTTAGAATCCTCAGTCTCCTTACTAGTCTGATGCGGTCGGCCCCGAATTCCTCCCCTGTGCCAACCTCTTGATTTCAGTGTAGCACTTCCAACTTACCCCCACAGTTATTACCTGGATGTATTCCAATCTTTGTCTTGTTCTACAGTTTTTGACCTCTGCAGTTCACTCTAGTACAATGGAAATCATTCCCTCTTGTCTTAACAGATGTCCCTTCATCTGGTCAGTGTTTTCCACATATTCCTTTTCCCTCCGATCCTGCACAGAACCTCCTCATGTCTGACCTTATTAGTCGATCTAATTTTCAACGTTCGTCTGTAACACCACATCTCAAGTGCTTCGATTGTCTTCTTTTACGGTTTTCCGATCGTCCATGTTTCACTACCTTAGACTGCTATACTCCAAAGGTACAGTCTCAGAAATTTCTTCCTCAGCTAAGGCCTATGTTTGATACTAGCAGACTTCGCTTGGCCAGGAGTGCCCCTGTTGCCAGTGCTAGTCTCCTTTTGATGTCCTCCTTGATCCCTCTGTCATTGGCCATTTTGCTGCCCAGGCAGCAGATATCCCTAACTTCATCTGCTTCGTGACAACCAACCCCGATCTTAAGTTTCTCGCTGTTCGCATTTCTGCTACTTCTCATTAGTTTCGTCTTGCTTTCGTCTACCGTTTCTTATATCCTACGTGGTGTTATCCGGCCTGACTCATTCAGTAGGCATGCTTTGTATATTATTAGAATATTTTTTTGGGTATACTTAATTGTATTATGAAAACCCATCATTGTCGTTTTACTTTTAACGTGGATAACTTCTCGAAAGCTGGGACTCTGTAACTGTCCATCTATATTATATAAATATTAACAAATTAAGCCTGAATATGCGTCTATACTGACGTGAAATCATTAGTTGCGAATGAAGCTTTTGGGACTTTTTGAAACACCTCATCACTCTTGACTTTTTAATTATTGTAAATTTTATGATAGTCTGTATGGTTATTGGGTGTTGAGTGTTGTCATTAGTCAGCAGAGAGAAAGAAGTTTGTTTACATCCTATATGAAATCTTGCCCTCTCCTTGTTCAAACAATAGGGGAACAGATACTAATAACCACCATCGATAAAAATTACTCTGAGCACTATGGGACTTAACATCTGATGACCTCAGATGTTAAGTCCCATGGTGCTCAGAGCCATTTTTATCAAGACAACGCACCAGCCCATAAAGAATAGGCTATTAATAGGTTTATAGCGAAGTAGAGCTCCTGTTTCTCGCCTGACCTAGCACCCTGTGACTTTTATCTATTCTCAAATGTCAAATGTGCATTAAAAGAAACAAGATTACAGTCCGTTGAAGCAGTGAAAGGTAAAGCGGCATACGTCATCAAGGAGCTCACAGAGCAGAGCAGAGCTTCCAGCACTGTTCCCATAAATGAAAAACGCGCTTGGAGCGTTGTAGAGGTGGAGGGGAGTATACTGATGGCGACAGTAACTAAATACGTATGATTCTGCGAGAAAATGTTTTACAGCAGTAGCCCTGTTATTTTATAGCCACTCCTCGTAGAGGGTGTCCCAGGAGGGATGGTCAGTATTCGGGATCGATCAGTTGAAGCAAAACGGTATAGTACACATGGCGTCTACAGGGCATACCTCAGAGGCTTGTTCAGTGGAAGATATGTTTCAGAGTAGCGAAGATGAAGAAATGCTGATAGCTCTTAAGATATCCACATTAGGCGCCATGTTTACTGGGCGTTTTCCTGGCTTAGTCCGTACCGCCACCTCACGAAGTACGGACAGCAAAGAGGTTTAAGCAGAAGAGATTTCTTTCACAGTATCGAAGATGATGAAGTCTGCATAACTTTTAATGTATATACACTCCTGGAAATGGAAAAAAGAACACATTGACACCGGTGTCTCAGACCCACCATACTTGCTCCGGACACTGCAAGAGGGCTGTACAAGCAATGATCACACGCACGGCACAGCGAACACACCAGGAACCGCGGTGTTGGCCGTCGAATGGCGCTAGCTGCGCAGCATTTGTGCACCGCCGCCGCCGCCGCCAGTGTCAGCCAGTTTGCCGTGGCATACGGAGCTCCATCGCAGTCTTTAACACTGGTAGCATGCCGCGACAGCGTGGACGTGAACCGTATGTGCAGTTGACGGACTTTGAGCGAGGGCGTATAGTGGGCATGCGGGAGGCCGGGTGGACGTACCGCCGAATTGCTCAACACGTGGGCGTGAGGTCTCCACAGTACATCGATGTTGTCGCCAGTGGTCAGCGGAAGGTGCACGTGCCCGTCGACCTGGGACCGGATCGCAGCGACGCACGGATGCACGCCAAGACCGTAGGATCCTACGCAGTGCCGTAGGGGACCGCACCGCCACTTCCCAGCAAATTAGGGGTATCGGCGAGGACCATTCGCTACCGTCTCCATGAAGCTGGGCTACGGTCCCGCACACCGTTAGGCCGTCTTCCGATCACGCCCCAACATCGTGCAGCCCGCCAACAGTGGTGTCGCGACAGGCGTGAATGGAGGGACGAATGGAGACGTGTCGTCTTGAGCGATGAGAGTCGCTTCTGCCTCGGTTCTAATGATGGTCCTATGCGTGTTTGGCGCCGTGCAGGTGAGCGCCACAATCAGGACTGCATACGACCGAGGCACACAGGGCCAACACCCGGCATCATGGTGTGGGGAGCGATCTCCTACACTGGCCGTACACCTCTGGTGATCGTCGAGGGGACACTGAATAGTGCACGGTACATCCAAACCGTTTTCGAACCCATCGTTCTACCATTCCTAGACCGGCAAGGGAACTTGCTGTTCCAACAGGACAATGCACGTCCGCACGTATCCCGTGCCACCCAACGTGCTCTAGAAGGTGTAAGTCAACTACCCTGGCCCGCAAGATCTCCGGATCTGTCCCCCATTGAGCATGTTTGGGACTGGATGAAGCGTCGTCTCACGCGGTCTGCACGTCCAGCACGAACGCTGGTCCAACTGAGGCGCCAGGTGGAAATGGCATGGCAAGCCGTTCCACAGGACTACATCCAGCATCTCTACGATCGTCTCCATGGGAGAATAGCAGCCTGCATTGCTGCGAAAGGTGGATATACACTGTACTAGTGCCGACATTGTGCATGCTCTGTTGCCTGTGTCTATGTGCCTGTGGTTCTGTCAGTGTGATCATGTGATGTATCTGACCCCAGGAATGTGTCAATAAAGTTTCCCCTTCCTGGGACAATGAATTCACGGTGTTCTTATTTCAATTTCCAGGAGTGTATTTTAGAGCCTGTGTATACTAGACTTTTTTGCTCTGAATGATCATTCCTGTCGTAACCCTATTGACCATTCCTCCTGGGATAGGCTGTATATCATTCATCATTTAGTTTTGAAGCTATGACACTGACAGACGAAACTGCTGTATTTAAGAACCGCGTGTCATGGAAACAACTGTTTTATAAATGCTCAAAAATGTTCCATCATCTTTGAGGCATCGTCAGTTCATTTTACAGACTAGAAAAGTCGGGTAACACTCACAGATAAATTCAAACGATGGCGCATATACGAACTCGCCTGCTACTATTGCCAGTCAGCACACACAGGCCAAACACTCTGGAACTTTATAACAGATATGCAGAACACCTCGCTACTCTAAAAACTAATAGCTCCTACATCACATTTGTACCACTTAATTAGGCCACAACCATAACCCTGAGTAGAAGAAAACGTCCAACACACAGAAGACATTGTTAGTAGGCTGTTTAGGTTCTTATATTGGTAACGCCACCGTCACGTAGCGCTCTGTATGAAAATCACTGGCTGGTCTGTGTGCAGTCTGTGGCTGGGTGGCATTGTTGGAATTTGCTATTGTAGTATTGGGCAGTTGGCTGTTAGCGCGTAGCGTTGCGCAGTTGGAGGTGAGCCGCCAGCAGTGGTGGATGTGAGGAGAGAGATGGTGGAGATTTAAGAGCGGATGATCTGGACAGAGGAGAGAGATGGCGGAGATTTGAGAGCGGATGATCTGGACAGAGGCAGTAAATTTGTAAGACTGGATGTCATGAACTGATGTATATATAATATGACTTTTGAACAATATTAAGGTAAATACATTGTTTTTTCTCTATCAAAATCTTCCATTTGCTAACTATGCCTATCAGTAGTTAGTGCCTTCAGTAGTTTGAATCTTTTATTTAACTGGCAGTAGTGGCGATCGCTGTATTGCAGTAGTTCGAGTAACGAAGATTTTTGTGAGGTAAGTGATTTGTGAAAGGTATAGTTTAATGTTAGTCAGGGCCATTCTTTTGTAGGGATTATTGAAGTCAGATTGCGTTGCGCTATAAATATTGTGTGTCATTTTAGTGTTGATCAGAATAGGTAAAGAGCGAAATGCGAAATGTCTGAGTACGTTCAGTTCTGCTCAGCTATTTGAAAATCAAATAATGTAAGAGGTTTATCAGCACAGTAATTCATAATTTTTTCTAAGGAGACGTTTTAACATTAGCAGAAGTGAAACTGCTTATAAACGGTTGCAGTACGGTGTGCAACGACACACTATTTAACGGATTAAAAGAGCTACAAAGAAAAGACGACCCAAGTAGGTAAACTTACACATCCGCGCAGAGGAAAAAAGAGAGTAAGACTTTAAGTCTGACTGGCAAGATGACAAGTGAACGTAACAGGGACTGAACACACAGCAGCAACATGAACACTGCATCTTGTAAAACGAAAAACCGTAACTTGCGAGCGAAATTCGTATTGTGTTTGTTTGTGGACCTGAGAACGGATACCACCTGTAAGTAATCGCCGAATACAGTCACGAATACGTTTACAAGGTGTTTTATTAAGCAACCAACAAAACCTACACTAACATCAGTCAATTTCAGCTAATATATACAGTAATGTGAATAGGGTCCTAGATAAGACGACAAGGAACAAAAAATATGATAAAAACACACAAAAGCAGCTTTATGCTAAATTTCGTTATAATAGCTCTTACTTAAAACATGTTTGCATTTAGAGAAGTAAATAACAGTACCCAGTGACGATGGCACAAAGGCGCCGAAACATGTTTCGGTATTTGTACACATAAGCTGTTTGCATAATAGTTTCGAGAACATACCTTCACCGATGAGTGAAGCAGTATATTGCTCCCTCCTACGTACATCTCGCGAAGAGACCATGAGAATAAAATCAGAGAGATTAGAGCCCACACAGAGGCATACCGACAATCTTTGTTCGCATACCGACAATTTTTCTTCCCTCGAACAATACGAGACTGGAATAGAAGGGAAAAGTGATAGATGTACTCAAGGTACCCTCCGACACACACCGTCAGGTGGCTTGCGGAGTATAGATGTAGATGTAGATACGCGGACCTGAAATCCAGGAGATGTACACAGATGCAGATGAAGCAAGGTAGAAAATTTCTACCTGTCTACCGTGAGCAAGAAATTTTTGTTAGTTCATCCAATCATTTCGGGCTGCCGATAGTCCATAACCGTACGTCACAAGTCTTAGAAGGTATCGTTCAAGATAAGGGACGTGGTCTGTATGATAAGTGTCGTTACAATGGGCGAATGAGTTCTCGTCAGGGCGAGAAAACCCCTCTTTTGTGACGCCGAAGCTGTTGCTTCATTTCTTCTGATACCTGTCAAAGGCATTGCCGAAATAGATTTCGGTCTTCCTTCAGCCAACAGCTGCTTTCCTCTCCCCCCCTCTCCCCCTCGGCACTAATATCAGCGTCCACATTCCAACATATGCCTAGTATAGCCGCACGCACATGCAGGTGTTGCCTACAGAAGCGGGCCCTATCGATCAGACAAACAGAAAACAAAGAGTTGGAGGATAACAGACTGAAACAAACCAAATAAAAAAGACAGGTTATTTCATTGTTCCGACCGCTGGTTGCGCCCGAAAAAGCGTAAAACCTACTCTCTGTGTGGCCGGCATTCCGTTGTTCTTTTTTCCCAGTTAGTGGCCATCAGTGAGCGCGGCAGGAAGCTTTTGGCAGTAGACGGCTCAGTCACAGATAAACGACCAGTCAGATAGCGCGCTGAGGGGGCGTGCCCACCCCTACCTCACCCCCCACAGACACGGTGCTCTGCGCGCAGATGGTGTGTCCACCGTCACCCTAGCGTCTCTCTATCAACTGTATCATCGCGCTGCAATCGCAGAATGCTAATTGTTCTAACCAGTTACGCTTACCATATTATGCTTTGCGTTTCGAAAGAGCATCAGGTGGATTTATTTCTGTTTTGGATTATTTGTAGACACTGCCAGACGAAGAAAGTGGAGCCGTAGAAAGTGAGTAGGAAATGAAATGAAAGGAATCTTCTGGGATAATGATGGAAGATAAAGAAAAGAATTTAAATTTGTGCCATGGCGGGGACCTGAACCCGGGTCGCCTTCTTTACTAGGCAGGTACGCTAACCTTTACAGAACCACAGCACAGCAGCTAATAATAGCTGCACAGGCTACCCAATGCCTTCCACAACACAAACTTCAATTCACGTCTTCATCTTACTTGCTCCTTCTTAGAGTGTCACTATGTCTTGAGGAAAATTTAATTCCGTCAGATCTAAGAAATCATCTAGGGTCTAGAGGGCATGTGATGTTATCTCAGTGATTACAAAATCTAATCTAATTTGTAAAACAACTTTGCAGTGTGAGTGCACGTAGCAGTACGACGTTGACGTTAGAGCCGGTTCCACATATGCTCTATCGGAGACAATTCTTGAGGATACTGCTGGAGTACCTCAGGATCAAGCATACAGTTCATAGACACACATGAAATGTGTAGACGTACATTGCCCTGTTGAAAAATGGCGCCCCTATTCTGTCGCAAGAGAGACAACACATGAGGACTCAAGATGTCCGTGACGTATCGCTGTGACGTCTCAGGTACCGCAAATCCTAACTCTCCGACAATATTCATCCGGGGTAGTGCAGAACCGCGATTCTTCGCTGAACACAATGCAACACCATTTATCAGCAGTCCAAGCATCCCAGTCACACCACCACTCCAGACGCAGCCGTTTGTGTTGTGTTAACGGCAGACGACAAGTTGGAGGAAAGACACAGAATGTTGCAGGGAGTCCATTACCTGTTCTCGGATGGCAGGTGGGTGTTTGAAGGAGTTGATGTACGGTCTGGTCGCCAGACGTACTCGGCGGGAAAGATGACGAGTATGCCTGGCCACACGGTCCCATGCAGTTCCAACATAGTGTCACTGTCACATCCGAATGCCTACAAAACCCTAGATATTGCACGAGTCGACCACCTGGCCAAATAGAGACCCATAGTGGGGCTCCGTCCAAACAGTTAGGTGCCGACAGCTTTGTCTTGCACGAGTACACACCGTATGGTAACATTACACAAGAAGACTACTAATGCAGTTTGGCGGCTGTTACACCTTTCACAAACAATTGCAAGTATTATCATTTATGTACCGTCAACAGTGTGTACATGTATTTATACTGACATCCATATCCTCATGCGTACTTTACGTTTTTGCCAGACTGTGTACTATAGCCCGCATCTCGTGGTCGTGCGGTAGCGTTCCCGCTTGCCACGCCCGGGTTCCCGGGTTCGATTCCCGGCGGGGTCAGGGATTTTCTCTGCCTCGTGATGGCTGGGTGTTCTGTCATGTCCTTAGGTTAGTTAGGTTTAAGTAGTTCTAAGTTCTAGGGGACTGCTGACCACGGTAGTTAAGTCCCATAGTGCTCAGAGGCATTTGAACCATTTTTGTGTATTATACTTTCCTCTATGCATTTGGAAGCACTGTATTTCCATCGTCAGGCAGATTTATTTCCATAAGTAAGGATGCATCTACGCCCTTTGGGTTGTCTGTGGAACTGTTATTCAGTTGTCACGGGTTCCGCCTTGAGACGTATACGCATCACTTACTATCTTGCAGTCCATTTAACCACAATTGTCGTACATGTGTCGGCCGCGGTGGTCTCGCGGTTCTAGGCGCGCAGTCCGGAACTGTGCGACTGCTACGGTCGCAGGTTCGAATCCTGCCTCGGGCATTGATATATGTGATGTCCTTAGGTTAGTGAGGTTTAAGTAGTTCTAAGTTCTAGGGGACTGATGACCACAGCAGTTGAGTCCCATAGTGCTCAGAGCCGTTTGAACCACTTTTTTGTCGTACATGTAAGTTAAAAATAACCCGACGATTCTTTCATTCATCAATAAGAAACTGTCTGGTGAAACCAGACGAATCTTTTAGAAATAATTTGTATTTGTATACTTACTTAATCAAGATATTCTCACAGGTCGACCATAATGCAGAGCGATTGTACGCCCAGTGGGTATTTTGCGTCGTTTCAGATCGCCCTACATTAACCTTTTCTCTTTGTTGTTACTTCATTCCACAATTCCAGGGTGAGGGTGATCTAGCAGTGAAACTGTACTCAGCTCTTCAGCCAAATTTAAAACTAGCACAAATGAAATAAAGATTTTAAAAAAGGATGAACTATTCATAGATGTTTTAAATACAAAAAAGACATTTTCAATTATGATATTTAAACATAGGAAGACGTTGGTTGATTAAAAAAAAATTATTTGCGAGTACATCAAAACAGATACTGCATTGTATTACACGCCACTACAACGATATGGAAGGAACCTGCATTTAGGAGTAATGGTGAGAGGGAAGATACGTTGGTCCTTTGGCGAAAGCTTCATAGTTCAGATAGGTTGGGGGTTCATGGTATGTACGTACAGAGTGCGAGGAAAATTTGGGATTCGAGACACAGATAACTATCCCCCACTATGTACTTGTATACCTTCCTCACTCATTAACTCATGGAGAGCTTATACTTGATACACTTGCATGTTTCATTTCTTTATGCTGTTGGTGTGACCCACTGTTTTGCTTCCACATCTCTAGCTTAAATGCCCTCCGCCAGTCACAGCGTTCTACCTGGCTTATTTTAACGGCCCATCCTTTACGGTCAGCTACTTGTCGTGTTACTTTGCTCTTATCCGTACCACCCCCCCCCCCCCCCCAACCCTTTGGTTGCGTGTACATTTCTGCCCATAAATAATTTAGGTACTAAGGGTCGGGCTGTTGTACAGAATGCAACATGCGACCGGTGGAGGGTGAACTTACTGGCACCACGTTTTGTAATTATTCTCTTGACTCGATGTATCGCGATGTACAAGACGGCATCTGGTGGTTGCGTTTCTTCGGTCAGTAACTGCCTATGCTGCAATGCGGCGCTCCACCAGCAGAGGGTGCTGACTACTTAATGTCTGATCTTACATTTTGTCCATTCGGCTCCTTTTCATTACTTTTTTGTCATTCTATTTGAAGTGGTTAACCAGTTTATCCCAATACATGCATTGTCTCTCGACATGCATTGTCTCTCGGCATCACTTGTTGTCACTCACCCATTTTAACATCTACATCAACATGGAACTTCAAATTATCGGGAGTCGCTGTAGTATTAGTTTTCCGAAAGTTGTAGTGCATAAACAGAGCTGTATTGTAGCTTTACGGTGCTCATCTTTTCTTACTGGAGAATATGCTAGTCATACAGCAACACAGAGGTGAACATCGAAGCGCAGCGGATTGCAAGGACTGTGTCGCAGAACCAAGAGCGTCCTAGTGTCCGCTGAATGCCACTCCCATCCCTCCCTTTTGTGTGTGTGTGTTGCGCGGTGTCGCCGCTCTTTGATCTGCAGTAGTTCTCATTAGTTCTCTCAGACCGAACGGTCAGCCTAGAGGGCACACAATGTAATGCGGAGGGCAATGTGATGTGGCGTGATGTGTTGTGGGGGACACGGACAGGCTGGAGTCGGCGATGGAGTTGGAGTAGGCTGGAACGAGCAGCTGTTGCTGTTGTTCCCCGACTTCGCTCAGGAATCTGTGGACAGCGCCCCTAGCTGCTCCGGAATTAATTTCGCGTTTACCAGGAGGCGCGGTTGCGGCCGTCCCGGAATGAACTGAGTGCTGCCCAAATTACTCCCTGCTCACAACCCGAGAGAGAGCCGTCGTGATACGGGCAAAGTGGCCGGCCAGAGGGAGGGTGGTAGAGTGGGGGTTGGGAAAAGGGGAAGAAGGAAGATTAGCGGTTAAAGCACCGTCGACGACGAGATCATTACTTTAGAAACGGAGCATAATTTAGGATAGGGGAAAGAGTGGAGGGAGAAATCGAAAGTGTCCTTTCAAAGGAACCATCTCGGCATGTGGTTCAAGCGCGTAAGGAAAATCACTGAAAACCAAGTACTGGCTGACCAGTAGGGAATATGAAGTTCCGTCCTTCCGAGTGAAATTCGGGTGTTCTAATAATTCTCTACATACTCGTACATACTTCGAAACTCTCTATACGGTGCACAGCTGAGATTTTCTTGTCACTGATACTCATTCCTTTTCCTGTACCACTCATTAATAGAGCAAGGGAAAAACTACTGTCTATATACTTCCGTACGTGTTCTGATTCCTCTTTTTCTGTCTTCACTATAAGATTGCAATATTTCGCAAATTCCAGTTCGCTGAACATTCCAAGCCGGCCGGTGTGACCGAGCGGTTCTAGGGGCATCAGCCTCGAACCGCGCGACCGCTACGGTCGCAGGCTCGAATCGTGCCTCCGGCATGGATGTATGTGATGTCCTTAGGTTAGTTGGCTTTAAGTAGTTCTAAGTCCTAGGGGACTGATGACCTCAGATGTTAAGTCCCATAGTGCTCAGAGCCAAACATTCCAAGCAGCAGCGTTTCGCGGAAACAGCGTCCTCTTCCCTCCATATTTTCCATTAGAGTTCATGTAGAATTTTCGTAATGTTCGTGTGTTAATCAAACGTACTCGTAAGAAATCTAGAAGCAACACTTGAAATTGCTTTGAGGTTTTCTTTAATCGGACCAGGTGGGGAGCAGTGCTTAAGAATGCGTCGCGTTGCAAAAGTGTTACGTATAGATCTACTACGCTTTTCTAGAACTCTCCCATTAATCCGAAGTCGAACATTCACCCTCACTACAACTGGTCTTACTTCGTCGTTTCATTCCATATTGCTTTTCAACTGTAGGTTTAGATATTTCATCGACTTCACTGGGAGAAGTAGGACATCACTAATACTGCATTCGAATATTTTTTTCTCCTAATCATCTTCATTAACTTACATTTCCTCACATTTAGAGGAAGCTGCCCATGAAATGGTTGTATGCAGATCAACATGTCTGCTCATACAGCCAATCAGAGACGACTTAGTGTCATCAACAGCCGCAAATCTTTTACGTATAAAGGATGTTCCGAAAACACCGGGTGATCACAAAGTCAGTATAAATTTGAAATCTGAATAAAACACAGAATAATGTAGATAGAGAGGTACAAATTAACACACATGCTTGGAATGACATGGGGTTTTTCGCCGAAGTGGCGTCAAATCGAAAGACTTGCACCAGGCGAACGGTCTACCCGACGGGAGGCCCTCGTCACACATTTCATTTCATTTTCATTGGAACCAAAAAAATACTAAAGTTCAAAAAATGTCCGACAGGTGGCGCTTCATCTGACCAGAATACCAATAATTAACGTAACAAAGTAAGACAAAGCAAAGATGATGTTCTTTACAGGAAATGCTCCATATGCCCAACATCATTCCTCAACAATAGCTGTAGTGAAATGGTTCAAATGGCTCTGAGCACTATGGGACTTAACATCTGAGGTCATCAGTCCCCTAGAACTTAGAACTACTTAAACCTAACTAACCTAAGGACATCACACACATCCATTCCCGAGGCAGGATTCGAACCTGAGACCGTAGCGGTCACGCGGTTCCAGACTGAAGCGCCTAGAACCGCACGGCCACACAGGCCGGCCTAGCTGTAGTCGAGGAATAATGTTGTGAACAGCACTGTAAAGCACGTCCGGAGCTATGATGAGGCATTGGCGTCGGACGTTGTCTTTCAGCATCCCTAGAGATGTCGGTCCATCACGATACACTTACGACTTCAGGTAACCCCAAAGCCATAAATCGCAAGGACTGAGGTCTGGGGACCTGGGGGGCCAACCATGACGAAAATGGTGACTGAGCACACGATCATCACCAAACGAAGCACGCAAGACATCTTTCACGCGTCTAGCAATATGGGGTGTGGCGCCACCCTGCATAAACATCGTACGTTCCAGCAGGTGTTTATATCGGCGTCCCTCTCACCCGTCACGGTAGCAGTTACGTTTATGCTGTCCAGCGCCATCTGTCGGACATTTTGTGAACTTTTTTTTTGTTCTAATAAAACCCTATGTCATCCCAACCATGTGTGTCAATTTTTCCCTCTCTATCTACATTATTCCGTTGTTTATTAAGTTTTCAGATTTATACTTACTTTTTGATCACCTGGTATTCCGATTACTACAGAAGGTAGAGAACATCAAAACGAATATGTGTAGTAATGGTGCAGATGGTCCCTGATGGCAATTTCTGGTGATAGGGACAAAGGGAAGACAGTTTATCATCCTAATTACAGCAGTTACAGTCACAGGAACTGCTTGAATGCGCAGCCACTAGCCTGTGTGCTCGCAGTGCATAGTCGGACCACTGACTGACATTTGAAGACTTCTGTAATGTCTGCAACGGTACCAGCAGCGATGGCAATTCTAGCGGCGAGATGGTCTCCTGTTTGCGCAGCTGTCTCACGCACTAGCTGCATCACATGCCCCGAGAGTACGAAATCCAGACTCGTGAGGTCGGATAACCTGGTTGTCGAGAAAACAGGGCCACCTCGTTCGATCCACTGATTCCCGAAGGTGGCTCTCAGACGACTTCTCAAAGCAATGTTGAGATGGATGCACTTTTGAGAAGGATGCACTTTTCCATTGACATTCAGAGGTACATCCGGCAGCAGTGCTGGCAACACATGCTTCACAGTTTCGAAACTCAGTACAAATTCCCAAAAAATGGTTCAAATGGCTCTGAGCATTATGGGACTTAACATCTATGGTCAGCAGTCCCCTAGAACTTAGAACTACTTAAACGTAACTAACCTAAGGATATCACACAACACCCAACCATCACGAGGCAGAGAAAATCCCTGACCCCGCCGGGAATCGAACGCGGGAACCCTGGCGCGGGAAGCGAGAACGCTACCGCATGATACACATTCCCAGTAAGATACACCAACGCCACAGGTAACGTCAACACCCCTAGCAAAATGTTGGCCACCATTACAAGCTGACTTTAGACATCGTCCGTTCCTTATCTAAATACGTTTGTTTTGATGTTCTCTGTCTCCTGTATTAATTTGAACCTATAGTTCCTGAACACACTGCGTTGAGAACAAGAGCACTCCTACCATACTTACCTGGGACACTCCTGACGATACCTTTGTCTCTGCTGAACGCTCTCCGTACAGAACACCATACGGTATTGTAGTATTTAAAAATTCAAGCCACTTACATATCCGAGGGCCTACTCTGTATGTTCGAACCTCTGTTGACAGTCTGCAGTGTGGCGCCACGTCAAACGCTTTCCTGAAATCTAAGATACCTAATGATCCTTTTACCCTTCATACATTGTTCGCAGCATATCGTCCGATAAAAGGGCAAGCCTCTCGTAGCACAAGCGATGCTTTATATATCCATGCTAATTCTTAGACAGAAGCTATTCTAAATTGTACAGATGGCTCTGAGCACTATGGGACTTAACATCTGAGGTCATCAGTCCCCTAGAACTTAAAACTACTTAAACCTAACTAACCTAAGGACATCAGACACACCCATGCCCGAGGCAGGATTCGAACCTGCGACCGTAGCAGTCGCGCGGCTCCGGACTGAAGCGCCTAGAACCGCGCGGCCACACTGGTCGGCAGAAGTTATTCTCTTTCACGAAATTTTATCATATTATAACCTAGAATTCTGCAGCAAGCCTATCCAGATGATACCCATCTGTAATTTTCCGCGTCCATTCCTTTAACTTCTTAACTGCGCTTTTTTTCCAGACTCTAGGGACTTTCTGCTTGGTGACAGGTTTACCATGAATGCAAGCTACCACTTAGTGCAATGTCGACGAATGGCGCTGTAAAAACCGAAGTGGAATTACATCTACGCTAACGGAAAAAACTGCATCTCCGAAAAGTAATTAATGTAGAGTAATGAAATGTGTGGAATACATTTGTCTATGTAACGTATTTAAATGATTAACATTGCAAGATCATAGATTAATGTAATCACGAGGCAAGCCATTGCAAGTGTCAAATGCTGATATATTAATAACTGCTGTAACCTCCAGAAAGTTGAATACAAGCATGCAAACGAACATGAAATGTGTTGTTAAGGTGCCGCAGGTCAGCTTGTCGGATGGAGTCCCATGCCTGTTACGCTGTTGTGTATGACGCTGGAGTTTTCGTCCGATGACCTCCCATATGTCTTCGACTGTTGGCAGACCTGGCGATCGAGCAGATCAAGCCAACATGTCGACACTCTGTAGAACATGCTCTGTTAGAACAGCGCCATGCGGCCAACTTTATTCTATTGAAAATACCCCCTAAAATGCTGTTCATGAATGGCAGCACGAGACGTACACCAGATAGCCAGCGGAGAAGAACCAATATCCACGAACATATCAGAAGTTATGTAATCTGTTTATTTCTCTTAATACAAATTATTACTAATTGTTTCCTTCGTGTTGCATATCCTCACATCCTGGAAAACCTCCTCGAATTGAATCCACACTTTTGCTCTGCTTATCCACTAAGGATACACCAGAAAATGGCGACAAGGATGGGATTCGAGAAGTTTGTCTACTATTTGTGAGTAGCGCATTGCTTGCTTTGCTGTCGTTGCTTAGGTCAAAAATTTTTCGCAGGGATTGCGACACATAGCACTGACGTGCCGATTTTGGTTTTGTGTTTTTTGTCTTCCTTCATTTTCTAGCTTGTTTGCCATTGTGGGTTGCTATAGTCTTCGTAACATTAAGTTGTGTCCTAGTTTATTGCTAACTTCTTTGCTAACATTGCTTGTGTACCATGTCGACCCCACCTGAAATACCTGCCAGGCTTCCCAATATACCACAGCCAGGCCACGCACCACCCACCATTGCTGATCTCTTGAATGTTGTGTATGCCCAGGTTCAACAGCAGCAGAGCCAAAGCCAGCAATTGGCTGGATTGGAATAGCTGATGCTCCAGATGCTGCAGCTACATCATGAACAACAACAGCAACAGCCAGCAGCAGTACCTGCTGCTAGCAGGCCGGTGTGGCCGAGCGGTTCTAGGCGCTTCAGTCTGTAACGGTGCGACCGCTACGGCCGCAGGTTGGAATCCTGCATCGGGCATGAATGTGTGTGATGTCCTTAGGTTAGTTAGGTTTAATTAGTTCTAAGTTCTAGGCGACTGATGACCGCAGAAGTTAAATCGCATAGTGCTCAGAGCCATTTGAACCATTCGATGAATGGCAGCACAACAGGCTGAATGACAAGACTGATGTACAAATCTGCAGTCAGGGTGCGTGGGATAACCAGGAGAGTACTCCTGCTGTTACACGCAATCGCATCCCAGACCATACCTCCAGGTGTAGATCTAGTACATCTTGCACTTAGACAGGTTGGCTGCAAGTCCTCAACTGGCCTCTTCCTAATCTACACACGGCCATCACTGCCACCCTGGGAGAACCAGATTTCATCGGAAAACACAACAGACATCAGCCATGCCCACCAATGAGTTCGCGCTTGACACTCCTCGCAAACGGTGCTTGTTTGTGGTCAGCTGAATGAGCCCTGTAGGGCGTCTGTCTCGCAGCTGTACTTGAAGTAACGATTTGTAACAGTTCGCTCAGTCACGTTGGTGCCAACCCTCCTCAGACTGCTCTGGAGATTCAGTACGATGCGCCAGAGCCACACACCGAACGCGATAGTCTTCCCTTTTGATAGTGTCAAATGGTCGTCCAGAGTCCAGCCTTCATGCGACCGTACCTTCTAGTGACCACCGCTGCCAGCAGTCACGTACAGTGGCTATGTTTCTCCCTAGTCTTTCTGCAATATCGCAGAAGGAAGATGCAACTTCTCGTACCCCTATTACACGAACTCGTTCATACTCAGTGAAGTGTTGATAACGGGGTCTTTGTCGCCTTAAATGCATTCTTCATTACCAGCACCTCATGACGTACAGTCTCAAAGGTACCAATTCTAACTACCGTTACAGTGTTCATTTTAAGCAATAGTGCCACTGCTAGTGTCCCTCTTATGAGAGTGGCAGGAAACTGGAAGAGACAATATCTGTTGGATGTAGAAGCACGCCTACCAAATTTCGTTTATGCCGCAAAACTTCTTGGTGCTGTGATTTTTTTTTTTCGTTTGTGGATATGTGGCAACTTTTTTTTTTTTTTCAGCTCTTTCAGCGACTTTTTAAGTCTGGGATACGTGTTTCTATGTCCTCCGCACGGTAGTGTGTGTGTGTGTGTGTGTGTGTGTGTGTGTGTGTGTGTGTGATCGAGAGAGAGAGAGAGAGAGAGAGAGAGAGAGAGAGAGAGAGAGAGAGAGAGCGTACTGTAAAACCTTCAGTACACACACCATCAGATTATTTGGCTTGTCGCTCTAACGGAGTAGGCGAGTGTCAGCAATAAGTCTGGGGGTCTTATCGTGGCGTGTTAATCTTTTGCCGTTAGGTCAGACGACAGAAATGCCACTTGCACGCTTAGAGTAGCAGATTGACAGTGACCAACTTTAAACAGACCTTGATTAATTTTCACACACATTTATTAAAATAATAACAAGCATAAAAATTACTTAACTTTGTTCTGGATGCTATTTACAATTGACAATCTATGGTTCCTTTGGTATTGGTACGTTAATCGTATTCTCACATATATCTCTGATACTTGACGAAAATGTCTACAGTCCGCAGCTCGTAGTCGTGCGATAGCGTTCTCGCTTCCCGGGTTCCATTCCCGGCGGGGTAAGGTATTTTCTCTGCCTCGTGATGACTAGGTGTTGTGTAATGTCCTTAGGTTAGTTAGGTTTAAGTAGTTCTAAGTTCTAGGGGACTGATGACCATAGATGTTAAGTCCCATAGCGCTCAGAGCCATTTCAACCATTTGATAGTGTCTATACATTTATCTTCATGGCTATGTACAGGAATATGGTAATCTTATTAGGCGCAGACTGAAACTTGACTATAAAATGGTACAGACTAATGTAAGACTGGTACTGGTACTGGTACAGACTGATGCACACTGACTAATCGGAGGTCTGTACACTCGTTGTAATACCTCGCGCGTTCATGTATCACTGCGCGAGTGTGACCCGCGAGGAGAAAAGGTTCTACGTTAGCAGCAATCTCATTGGCTGCGTTATATTTTAATACACCGATCGGCGGAAGCAGAATTTGATCCGTCTCTATGGCAGCGCCATCTCGTAGTGCGGAGACGGACGAGCGCTGCGCCTGCGCTATTGTGCTTAGTGGGGCGCGCTCTAGTGGGAAAGTTGTGTACACGCTGACTACGCGGAACTATGTACACAACAGAGAGAGGGAGAAGAAGGGGAGAGAGAGAGAGACGGGAGAGGTACTTACGACCGGAAATTCCATTACTCATAAACAGCTCCCTCCCTTGTTATATTCGCCACAACGTGTCTACCAACGCGAAGTGAGGTGCTAGGCTCTGTATAATTTATCGGTAGAATTGTAAGGAAATTGTAACATTTATAACTCTTGTACTCATGATTACTTTATTGTCATCTAAATACATCAAACAGGGACTTCATCTGACAGAACGGTAATTATCGGCGTTTGCGATGTGGGAAAGTTGCCACATTCATTTTGCACTCGCCACTGCAGTTCGGTGACGTGGAACGAACGGGGCATGCTACGCCGTGACTGGCTAATAGAGTGCGGATGTAGCTCCAAATCCTGTAACATCTGCACATTTAACAGTTAAACGCCAGGGAGGAATTTGCAAGGGAGTTAAAAATAGCAAGTTGAAAATAGCATCTCTCGTCTTGTAAAGCTGTGCCTAAAATACTCCTTTCACATAGTACGTCACAGCTGTCAAACTATTCAAAGAGCCTGAAGTGTTTTGGATGACTAGCAAACAGATACCAAATGCTATTTGGATCTTGCAGCTAAATAATATCTACCTAATTTCACATGATGACATAGCCGTAGTTTATTTTAAAAAGAAATAATTTTGAAGCATTGCCTGAATAATGTACTTTGAAAAACACTATAATTTCTTTGTTTGTGAAGAACATTTAAACTGTATTTTCTTCTTATCACCATTTTTTGGGATTTTTTTAATGTAAAGTATGCACTGCAGCAGGTTAAACGAAAATGTAGTCACTGAAACACGTAATTAATAACTCTTCCCTTGTTCCGTCTGAAGAATACACACTGTCATATACTTTTCAGTGATTTCTGCAGTGTAGAGTTAGATGTGTTATGGGACTGCCTCCAATCAAGGCAGCAGTTCTCACACTACGATAAGGCCACGAACAGCTTGTACAGTGACTTGTTGAAAACTTGGGTCCATAGCTTCGTGTACTCTCGAATACTGCCCTCAGCTCTTACCAACTGCCGGCCGGTGTGGCCGAGTGGCTCTAGGCGCTATAGTCTGGAACCGCGCGACCGCTACGGTCGCATGTTCGAATCCTGCCTCAGGCATGGATGTGTGTGATGTCCTTAGGTTAGTTGGGTTTAAGTAGTTCTACGTTCTAGGGGACTGATGACCATAGATGTTAAGTCACTGTTTTCCAGTTGTCTATGGTCCAACCGATATGGTCAGGGAAAGGCGCTGCAGGCGATGTCGTCCTGTTAACAAAGGCCCTCGGCTTGGTCGTCTGCTGGCATATCCTATTAGCCCCAGATAACGCCGCACTGTCCTATGGCATACGTTCATCGTACGTCCCTCATTGATTTCTACTGTTATTTTAGCAGTGTTGCTCCTATATTAGCAGTGATAACCCTACGCAAACACCGCTGCTCTCGGTCTTTAAGTGAAGGTCTCGGTTATTGCATTGTCCGAGGTGAGATATAATGCCTAAAGTTTGTTACTCTCCACACTCTTGACACAGTGGATCTCGGAATGTTGGATTCCCTAACGATTTCCGAAATGGAATGTCCCATGCGTCTAGCTCCAATTTCGCGTTCAAAGTCTGTTAATTCCCGTCTTGTGGCCATCATAACGTCGGCAACCTAAGTGCAAATGGCACTACTCTGAATGCATTGCCCTTTTATATCCTGTGTACGTGATACTACCGCCATTGCGTATGTGCATGTGCATACCGCTGTCCCACGAAATGGTTCTGAGCACTATGGGACTTAACATCTATGGTCATCAGTCCCCTAGAACTTAGAACTACTTAAAGCTAACTAACCTAAGGACATGACACACATCCATGCCCGAGGCAGGATTCGAACCTGCGACCGTAGCGGTCACACGGTTCCAGACTGAAGCGCCTAGAACCGCACGGCCTCACGGGCCGGCTGTCCCATGAATTTTGACAAAAAAATGGCTCTGAGCACTATGGGACTCAACTGCTGTGGTCATTAGTCCCCTAGAACTTAGAACTACTTAAACCTAACTAACCTACGGACATCACCCACGTCCATGTCCGAGGCAGGATTCGAACCTGCGAAAGTAGCAGTCGCGCGGTTCCGGACATAGCGCCTAGAACCGCTAGACCACCGCGGCCGGCATGGCAATCGTACCCCTTACTATTATGGTGTTACTGAATGATCGCTACCCGGCGCAGAGCACAATACGGGCCACGGAAAGGCTATAACAGCCCTTCACGGAGACACCGTGCACCTGTCGGCGGCTGGGGCCCAGGAGGGGTGATTTCACGTGTTCCGTGCCCTGCCCTGCTCTACTGTGTTGCTGCGCTGTGCTGTGTGGGTCCCCAGCCGCCCGGAGACTCGTTAGGCCGCCATTAAAGTCTGCCGCTCCACCGACGGCTCGTCTCCGGACGTGGGACGGCCGTGCCTGCAGACGAGGTCCCCCAGCGTCTGACGTCAGAACGGGGAAGATCCTGCAAGGCGGGTAGCGTACACCGTAGGGGCGCACCCCGTCTAGTGTCTCAGACGCGCGACCCGGAACGTCACCCGATACCGACTGTATGCCCGTCACATACGGACGGAAAAGATATATATGCAGAAGAAGGTACAGTCTAATTTCTCCACCAAGTAGCAACGAGAAGATCGCACCAGCAGCAGTTACAACCATGGCCGGCGGAGCATGAACACATAGCCGCATTGCTGTAGAGGCCTTCAGGAGGCAAGAACCCTTTCGTTCTGCAGCTTTAAGTAAACGCCCAAGGCAGCCTGGATTTCTGTTCGCATACAGTACATAAAACATTCCATTCAACTGGAGGTTCCCATCGTATCCTGCTCTGTGCATTTTCCTTCATCTGTATGTCCGTCTTGTACAAAAGGAAACAAGGGGGAGGATGTTGTTTGGTGGCCGGTATCCTCTTTCTACAACACAACTGCACCCATGTATTAACAGGGTTCTTTATTTACATAAACAGAAAGCTACTTACCTTTAAGAGTGTCCGTGTGTTGTGGTACAAACTATTTCATAATAGTCCTCTTGCAGCCAATATCGGTATTCTAGCAATTACCTACTGAAGTATCGCTGGGTGTAAAGTATAAGTCGCGCTATGTACACTAATCTGGTCGGAATGTACTGACAAACTTGGAGTGCAGCTTAGTGCGCCGGTGGTTGAGCAATTTTCTGGCATCTAGCCATACGGAATCTACGAGATGCGCTTCACCAAAGGTTCACAGTGTTTCGCGCGGAACAAGGACAAGCTGACTTTCGCTCGATCGAATCTTTCTAAATCTGTGCTGTTTTGTGGACAGGAGCTCCTCCCTCTCAAGAAAATTTATCATATTCAAACGAAATATCCTCAATAACTCTGCAATAAAAAGAAGATGCGGAATTTCCGTTGTAAGGTTAATTGATTTTTTTTTTCTCCTAAAGAGACGAAAAGGCTTTGTAGCCTCCACGAAAACAATTAATGGTTCCTTTGATAAACGTGAAATCGTTTGAGCTACTGTAACCACGAACTACAGCACTGATTCCAAAAGCACTTTGCTCTGCAGCATCTCCACGGCAGCACACTGAGTCGCTACGCAATCTCAGCCAGGAGTATATTTAATATTGTATAGTTCAATTGCAGGCGAAACTGAGGCAGCATCTGAAGGCTGACTCTATGACGACACACAGATAACTGGAAATACAGAGGCAGGTTTCGAATTTTAGTAAGAACACACTGCCTGCGTGCTACCCTCATAGTACTAATACCAGATTTCGCCTACAACATAGAATGGTTTTGCTGGCGTCTAGAAGTAAGCTCACACAAAAAGATAATACTGGATTCTAGGGCAGTCTGACTCCCGCGTGATCAACGATAATGTTAAATATTGCACACTTAATAGTGAAACACAGTATTTTAGTAGGATGATCACGAAAAATTGAGACAGTTTTATAAAGAGCTGAAATGACTTTGCGTACCGATTTTTTACTATACTCGAGATGCGAATCTACCGCCTCACGTGAGAAACGGACCTGTAATCCAAGTAGCTCGCGGAAATTGGCGCTTTTGTAAGAAAAATGCTGCCATTTTTCCCTGCTGCCTCGAATAAAATCCTTGTGATTAAATGTCTCTTGAAGGGTAATGAAATAGTAGGTGACAGCCGTGTAGATTCCTTTTAGCCAACTGGAGGAAGGAAGGAATATGTGGGAGAACACTTGGAACAACATGACAAGAGCTCTTTTTTAATCAGGAAAATAAATGTAATGGAAAAATCAACTCGGTGACGGAAAACACCCTTCTCCCAAAAATTAGGTCCGTCTGATAATTCTATATTCCTCCCCGAAAGAAATTTGTGAGCGTAAACAAATGGCTCTGAGCACTATAGGGCTTAACATCTGAGGTCATCAGTCCCCTAGAACTTAGAACTACTTAAACCTAACTGACCTAAGGACATCACACACATCCATGCCCGAGGGAGGATTCGAACCTGCGACCATAGCGGTCGCGTGGTTCCAGACTAAAGCACCTAGAACCGCTTGGCCACTGCGGCCAGCTGAGTGTAAACAGTTTTGAGTTCTATGTACAGGACACCATCCACGTCTCTGGATGCTTCCGGCCAGCCACGGCGGCCGAGCAGTTGTAGGCCGTTCAGTCCGGATCCGCGCGAGTGATACGGTCGCAGTTTCGAATCCTGCCTCGGGCATGGATGCATGTGATGTCCTTATGTTAGTTATGTTTAAGTAGTTCTACGTTCTAGGGGACTGATGACCTCAGATGTTAAGTCCCATAGCGCTCAGAGGCATTTGAAACTTTTTTTATGAACTGTGGTTGTTTTTATCAAGATGTGTGTGTAAGCGGAGTGCCTTTTGTGGTTTGACTTCATGTAATGTAACTAGTGCTATAAGGGACGTGAAATGTTTGTGTTTCTTATGATACGTGGAATTAGTTGTCTCTTCAAAATGGTTCAAATGACTCTGAGGACTGTGCGACTTAACTTCTGAGGTCATCACTCGCCTAAAACTAAGTAATCCTAACTAACCTAAGGACATCACACACATCCATGCCCGAGGCAGGGTTCGAACTTGCGGACGTAGCGGTCGCTCGGTTTCAGACTGTAGCGCCTAGAACCGCACGGCCACTGTTGTCTCTCCCCCGCATATTATCTTCCTGTTCTCTCCTTAGATCAGATGATGGCAGCATAAGAGTGTTGAAACTGATCACCTTGTAACAAAGGAAGAGTCTTTACTGCGACCACAGTGTAAGAAGTGTGTGCTTCATTTACAATTATTTGAATAAAAATAAATATTTAATGTAATAAGTTTTAAATCGGACTAAAAAGTGTAATATAGTATCTCCTATCCCCGTACAGATTACTAACGCCATACACATAAAAAAGCACTCCGTCGTCAGGCAACGAGTGGCCTACCGGGACCATCCGACCGCCGTCTCATCCTCAATGGAGGGGCGTGGAGTCAGCACATCGCTCTCCCGGTCGTTATGGTGGTATTCTTGACCGAAGCCGATGCTATTTGGTCGAGTAGCTCCTCAATTGGCATCACGAGGCTGAATGCACCCCAACCCCATAAACATAGGCTTTAAAATTATTGCTTGTGTGTACTTCTAAGATTTATAAGGAAAAATGTGTGGTGCATGTAGTGCTTAATTAATGAGTAACTTCACCTAATAACTATTATCTACTACAAGCTCCTTTTGGTTTTCGTTATAAATCTTACAAGTATCGTATGAATCAAAATTCAGAAGCCCATATTTTCAAGATTATCTGTATGGAGTCAGAAACCTATGTGCAAGTGCCCGCGAAAGGGAAAGGTCCCGAGTTCGAGTCTTGTTCCGACACACAGTTTTAATCTGTCAGGAAGTTTCAATTATTTTCTCCTTTTTACTTTTCCATGTCTGAAATTTCTCAATAGATTTTAATCATTTTAATGAAATTATATAGCTTTTTACCTACAGATTTGTCCAAGTATGCTTATGGCGCATATATTGCACACATCTCTTCCTCCCTCTCTTTCGGTTCATTTCCTCTCCCCTACTCGCCATGCTAAGCTCCACCCCTCTCACATAGTGCCTGGAATGCATTCCGATAGTACCTGCACTAAATGTGAAGTCTGCAGGGTAGCCTAAAAGTCAGGTATTACCAACCTTTTCCATCCTCACCCTCACATCTACCGAACATACAGCCAAGAACGCGAGTTAATATGGCGTTGTCATTCAGTTATGAGTTATGTTTAGAATTTCACGTCTCTAGATCATCAGGAAGTTAGTTTAAAATCAACTGAAAAATTTAACCAGACAGAGAACAAGAAAGCAGCCTAATAAAAACGATTTAAAAATCTAATTTCAGTATATCAGTCAATACATTGTACAATATACTTCACATCCCTCAGTCTTGTCTATAGACAGTCAATAACAGTGCACTCCGTGAAATACTGCACCGTATTACAGTATGGGAACCGCTGTAAAGGTGTTAGTAGCGGGTTGCCTAACTGACAGTGAGCAGTGCAGATGCAATCGTAACTCGCTTGCGCTCGCGACAGCTGCACTTTGCACGGTTCTCGTCGGTCTACCTGTGACAACGCCCACGTAACTGAATTGGCTGCAGTCTGCAGACTAACCGAGTTTGGAGTTCAAGTACTGTGTGCCATAACAATGGCACTCTGCGAGCGAGGCCCGCCGCAGCACAGAGCGCCGGTAATGAGCTGGAAATATTCAGAGCGAATAGTGAGACCAAGCTGCTAACATTACCCTGCACAAAACGGGAAGTGCACAAAACTACATTGATGGCAGATGCCCAGTTCTTTTTTAATGCAGTGGAGCTATTTTGGTTGGTAAGATAAACACTTGGAGATACCAACATGATTTAGCAGATTCCACAATATCTGCCACACGCTTCTCATTGTTGTGGCATCGAGTCGCAGGAAATTTGATTTATTGCTCATTTATAGACCTGTTGCCTTACATTTTATAACAGGTCGTTCATTTTACAGCTTTTCATGTAGATTGCAAAATACGTCCCATATTAGAAACAGGTTTTCAGCAGTTACAATAGAAGGAATAATACATTAAAATATATTTGAAATTAAAAGAAAAAAAGACAAAAAATATTCTGATTTCAAGAAGATATGACAATAGATGATAGGAAAGACTTGGATAGAAAGAGAGAGAGAGAAATGTTACCCTATCTGAGCCAGCCAGATCTGAAAACCTCAGACCTAGTGATAAGCCCTGCTAAACATGCAGGACAGGACACGTAGTTGGAATTGTGGAAAGGGGCCAAAATGAGTGGCTGTCAGTTACACTCGAACACACATAACTTTATTTATCTGACCAAACATTACAGTACAAATTCTTGCTTAGTTATCGGCTGAATACGCCATACTATCTTATGCCTTAAGGGCACAACCACTTTAATTTTTAAAAAAGCCTAAAAGCCATTAACTCAAAATTCAGACGCCAAAAAGAAAATTTAGAAGGCAGAAGGCCTCACGTTAAGCAAGTTCTATAATTTGGCTGAAGGCCCAAAAATCTAACACATAAAAAGCAACAACTTTAATTTAAAGAAGGCTGAAGGCCGATGATTTAAGATTCACGGTAAAATTAAATTCTAATAAAAACAAAAGGCAGAAGGCCTTATCATCAATTAGGCTGAAGGCCTCAAACAGTCTGATGCTCGAAAGACAAAGATACTTAATTCATAAACGGCTGAAGGCCCCATGACTTAAAACTGAAGGTAAAATAAATTTAAACAACAAAGCCATATCTTAAATTAGGCTGAAGGCCTCGAACAATCTAACACTTGACAAGCAAGGAATTTTAATTTTAAAACGGCTGAAGGCCCATTACTTAAAACACCACTAAAAGCAATTCAACTTTAATTCAAGACCATCGGGTACGAGCCATACAAATACACACAACAGAAAATAAGAAAAGGAAGTGCAGCTAACGGCGCTCATAAGTTTCGGGTGTCGGCCAGTACTTGAAATACTAACGTTCACTTAGGTGAGACAGGCAGTCGGCGCAAAACATTCTCGATTCAACGACAACCCAACCACAGACAGTCAACGGACCCACCGACAAGGTAACTTGCGCTCCACTCGACCAGCACACAACCGGGAGTTCTACGCAAATTTAAAAGGCATGGACGTCCACAACCAAACATACATTAAGCTGTCGAACTACACACCGTGCCAGTTAGCGACAACATGATGAGGAAAGGACACTGCCTAAATTTACGTCAATGGCCAGGGTAGGTAAACAGAACGTTAACGGTCACAAGGCAGAAAATTCCGCTGGTGCACTTAAATTGCAAATAACCAAATACAATTAGACTCAACCGGACGGTGGCTAAACTTTTGCCAACTCGAACATACACATCGCAAAAGCGTTACGGAGATGATAGATAAACTCCAGTGGAAAACTCTGCAGGAGAGACGCTCAGTAGCTCGGTACGGGTTTTTGTTAAAGTTTCGAGAACATACTTTCACCGACGAGTCAAGCAGTATATTGCTCCCTCCTACGTATATCTCGCGAAGAGACCATGAGGATAAAATCAGAGAGATTAGAGCCTACACAGAGGCATACCGACAATCCTTCTTTCCACGAACAAGACGAGACTGGAATAGAAGGGAGAACCGATAGAGGTACTCAGGGTACCCTCCGCCACACACCGTCAGGTGGCTTGCGGAGTATGGATGTAGATGTAGATGTAGATTGTTACTCCCGGGAATGTCCCAACAGCCAACAACGAGAACCAAACTGCATAATGTGAACAGTCTTGACTTGCTGGTAGATTAAATCCAAACTCAACTTTCGTGTCCAGGGTCGATGAGCCACGGACCTAGTAGCCACGGGAACAGCCCCACACACTCCACGGCACTGCGAAGAGACCGCCAGTGGGCCTGGCCAAACTATGCCCCGCGGAGATTTCCTCGCTGCTCCATGACAACCGACCGACTGCCACACATCAGTACGGAGACAGCACTAAAATAACTGAGCAGTCGACATCACAAGCTACTCACAGATTCACGAACACTTGAACGAAGGACTAGACAATACTAACGGCAGCGACTGTGCAGTAACAAGGACGAATCACGAGTGGGCACAAGCAGGCAACCCATAAGCGGTCGCCGGCCAACATACACGCCGTCCGACAAGACGACCGACCGACGACCAACGAAGGTGGTACGCACTCAAGTGATATGTATCGGCAACCTCCGAGCGAGTCATGGCTGTCCGGACCGCACTCCAGCCGCGCCCGGACTGAACTACTGCGCCGGCCAAGGTGCCGAGTGGTTCTGGGCGCTACAGTCTGGAACCGAGCCACCGCTACGGTCGCAGGTTCGAATCCTGCCTCGGGCAAGGATGTGTGTGATATCGTTATGTTAGTTAGGTTTAAGTAGTTCTGAGTCTCGGAGACTGATGACCTCAGAAGTTAAGTCCCATGGTGCTCAGAGCCATTTTTTGAACTTCTGCCGCGTCCTAAGTCAAACACTGCCAGGTTCGATCTGCACTGCTAGCGAATCCCAACTCACTGGCAGATCCGAACTAACTCCGAACACACCACATCCGGGAAGTAATAGCGGTCAGGAAAGATAATACGCCGGGTCTTATATCGATAAGCTCCGCTGCTGCCTCTCACGGGCTGGAAAGGTGGCAACTCAGTGGCACGAGTAATTGAAAGCAACACGACGAGGTGGTAGTACAGTAAAAACAGGATGTCATATGAGATATGGCACGAACACGTGCCAAGCACAGCTCACTCACTTGAAGCCTTGCAGTGCTGGTTTGCTACAGTTGAATTTATGGTTTAATATATCTGAACATTATTTACAAAATCACAATAACTATTATATACATTGTGAAAGGTGCAGTGGTGAGTGTCTGCAACGTACGTTATTTCTTGGGGTTATTAATTAACCTTCAGTTCCTATATTATGTACCTTGAATTTTATTCACTATGTTGGTTATATGCTAAGTGTTCATCTACAACTGTTACATCTCAGTAGCGGCATAATGACCGCGGGATGGATATGCCTGTCGTTTATACTTAAAGTAGAACAGGTTCGCAGGGTTGACTGCATTACACTGTTAATTGCAATACAGTTTAATTATTCTAGACGTTGTGTAAGGTTGTCTGTAGCACGTGTTGGTGAAAGTATTCGCTGATTGAATGAGGGAGTGTTTCGGTACTGCTGTCTGGGCTGGAACTGTTGTCTTACGTGCTTCGCGTATGTTGCATTGTTCTGTTATACGGTCATGTGTGTGTGTATTCGTCATGTTTTATTTTGTTTACTATCTCCCACTCGTCTTTGCCTCGTATTGCCCGTATCGTGTCATTGTCGTACTACGTTGGCGTCTGGTGTGCTTCTTTGTATCGGTGACAGCCGAAAGTCTGTGATCCGGGGATCCACATGTAGAAGCAGCGCTCTAGCTGCAGCCTGTGCTTTGTAAGCGCGCAGGGTAAGGGCAGTGACCCGTCAGAAAGTGAAGCATACCCCGCCTGGGATTGATATGGCTCAGTCTCAGACGTTCCATGACGCCCTGAAAGAAATGATGTACCTTACGCCCTTATCGCTGGACTCCCATTCCCTTCGCCAGGTATCAACCAGCCATTTAACGAGTTGGCGGTTTTCGGTTATATCCCGTTCGGTAATCTCGATTACCATATCCTGTCTCCCCTTCCTCAGCCAGCACATTGCAGCCCGAATGCGACAGGGAAGGTTACAAGCACAACGTAGAGTGTTTCCATTGACGAGGTGCTGAAAGCTCCTGACAGCCTTACCAGGGCACTTCTCTGCCCCCGCCGGACGATATTCCTATTCGTCAATAGGCGTACACAGTGGTCCCACAAACTGGCTGCCAAACAGACTACAGACTCAGTGTGGTATCCTGAAGTGTGTTACGCTTGTGCATGTCCTTCACAGCCCTGTCAGTCACTGTTCAGAAGTCTTCGTCAAAAGGTAGTCGTTCGTCGAGTTGCTCACCTAGATATCGTGTTTTCTGTCGCCTGCGATTGCTAATGTTTTATGGCTGGATTACTTTGGAGTGTTCCTTTGAGCAGCATATAAACTGTTTTGTGTACAGCTATATGAAGTTTATTATGTATGCATCACTGGTTGATGCTTGTGAGTAGCAGAGACCACCACCAGGAGGTTATCTGCAGGTATCTGTCCAGCAGCAGCGCTTCGTTGAGTAGAGGCGTCAGGTACGGAACAATCTGTGGAACAACAATTTTCATTGTCTCGGAATGGATACCATGTGGCCCGCGGGCTTTTTTTGTTCATCATCATCATCGTCGTCGTCGTCGTCGTCATCATTTAAGACTGATTGTGCCTTTCAGCGTTCAGTCTGGAGCATAGTCCCCTTTATAAAATCCCCCCATGATCCCATATTCAGTGCTAACATTGGTGCCTCTTCTGATGTTAAGCCTATTACTTCAAAATCATTCTTAACCGAATCCAGGTACCTTCTCCTTGGTCTTCCCAGACTACTCCTACCCTCTACTGCTGAACCCATGAGTCTCTTGGGTAACCTTGCTTCTCCCATGCGTGTAACATGATCCCACCATCCAAGGAAGTTCGCCCTGACTGCTACATCTATAGACTTCATTCCCAGTTTCTCTTTGATTTCCTCATTGTGGACACCCTCCTGCCATTGTCCCCATCTACTAGTGCCTGCAGTCATCCTAGCTACTTTCATATCCGTAACCTCAACCTTATTGATAAGGTAACCTGAATCCACGCAGCTTTCGCTCCCATACAACAAAGTTGTTCGGAAGATTGAACGGTACACAGATAACTTAGTCTTGGTACTGACTTCCTTCTTGCAGAATAGAGTAGATCATAGCTGAGCGCTCACTGCATTAGCTTTGCTACACCTCGCTTCCAGTTCTTTCGCTATGTTGCCATCCTGTGAGAATATGCATCGTAAGTACTTGAAACCGTCCACCTGTTCTGACTTTGTTCCTCCTATTTGGCACTCAGTCCGTTTATATCTCTTTCCCACTGGCATTACTTTAGTTTTGGAGATGCTAATCTTCGTACCACAGTCCTTACATTTCTGATATAGCTCTGAAATATTACTTTGCAAACTTTCAATCGAATCTGCCATCACGACTAAGTCATCCGCATATGCGAGAGTGCTTATTTTGTGTTCTTAATCTCACCCAGCCAGTCTATTGTTTTCAACATTTTGTTCTATAGTTTGGTAATCTCAAACTCGAACTCCTCACATGCAAAGGGACTAATGATGGTACCATTTTCATAGCAAGAGTTCATTATGGTCCGTTGGCCAGTATGAACCTGTTTATCCGACTGTTGATTGTCAACGGGAAGAGTTTATTTAGCAGGAATTCCGAAGAACTTCTCCAGCCCTCTGTTAAGGTACCGTCATCTCGTTTCGGTATTGCTAAGACTAGCGGCTCCTTCACAGGCTCTGTTTGTTTTTTGAAGGGTTCCCCCGTTCTGCACGTGTGTGTGCCAGTGTTCTTCTCGTGGGTTCTTTTTTTGACGTTGTTTTGCTTCCCTGAACTGTGTTAAGTCTGACATCTCGTCCCTTGCCGTTGTCACTCTTTGATTCCATTTCCGTTTGTTTCTTGCTTCTATTCTTTGTGTGACCTTTTTAGTCTTCTAGTCCATGGTATGTTTAGCGTTCGTCCTGTGTCGACGGTCGGAATTGCAGCCTTATGTGTTTTTTGTAGTAAGTCAGTCAAAATATGTGCTTCACAATCCAGTGATCCCTCAACTGCATGTAGGGGGAGGGCTTCAATCATCTTAGTTTTGCCCAGTCCGCATTATGAAGTAACAATCACTCATGTCTCTCCTGTGTAGGTGTGTATATCTTGTGTCTATGTTCATGATGATAGCTCTGTGGTCGCTGCGAGTAGCGCCTTCATAATGTCCGGCCACGTTATAATTGGCAGTGCATTTGCGTTTGCAATTGTTAGTCTTGCTGCTGGCTCCCGAAGGCGCCATGTAGATGAGTGACTGGCTCGCACTATTGACGAGGTAAAGGTTGTGTTCATTTAGCACCTAATGGACTTGGCGCCCCGGGTCGTCCGTTGTGTCAGAGTGCCATATAATCGACCCAGCATTTATGTCTGCAGTTATTAATTTCTGTTATTGGTATATCAGACAACGTCTCTGTTGTAAGTGAGCTATGTTTCAACGTCATGCAGTAATCCACTTCTTGCCTGCGTGCACTATTTCCACTATTGCGAGTTATTCGGTACGTACATGAACTATCTGTGTAACTGTAAAGTTCCGATTTGTGACACTGATCGCAGCCTTCGCGTTGAATGTACCTGTCACGATGATTTGTTTGTGGTCAAAACCTACTAGTTTTCCGTTCCTGATGCAGGATTCCTGCAAGCAGACCACGTCCGCCTGCACTTCATCCACTCTTTTAGGTAGCTCCATACTAACTAGTGTTTGGTTATTTGCATTTGCTGCAAGAGTTCCATGGATGTCGGGCATCCCTCTTCATTGTGATCGAAGTACACTAGAAGTGGACCGTGGCAATGACTTTGTACACATTTTCTAGAATGAGCATTACGCCCCTTCTGGTGCTGGCTTTGTGTAGTAGCTCAGTCAGTTCTTTAATGTCTGACGGTATATTAGCTGATTTCAGCGAGATTCAGCCTGTCTGCTCGGTCTTGAATAGCAGATTGCGTCACCTTTTGAGTTGCCATTTCTAATCAGAAGTCGCAATGCAGTTTGTTAGGTATCTCTGTTTTCTAGCCTCTAAAGACGTATATTTTCTTCCAGCTATAAAATGTCGTCTGTTCCCCAAGTTATGTGTTCTTTGTATGGGTGTAATACTTCTCTCGCTGTCTGCTCTGGCTGCGAGTACGTTGTGGGTGTCTGTATTTCTTGTTTTGTGTTGTATTCTTGTTAAATTCGAGTTTACGTGGCTGAAGTAGTGTTGGGTTGTGTGTTTGTGTCCTTTTGGTATCCTCAAGTTTTCCCATTTTTTTTCCCGTCCATGCTGTTCGTCACCAAGCAATGTGATATTGTGTGCTGCGTTATCTGTGTTTGGGTACCCTCTTGGGATGAACGTCACTATGTTGACATAGGTTTTGCACTTTTCGGCGTTGTATATCCTGTTGTGTTTCAGTGTGTCATATTTGTGTTTTGTCACGGTGCTTTTTCCTCTGTCCTTGGTTGGGGTGTATGCTTGGGTGTCTGTGCAACTTTCGTGAGCCGTACAGTTGTTGGTGCACAAGTCATCATTAATTTCGTGTTGTTCTTGTTAGTGATGTCTACGTTTTACATAATCATTACTAACAAATACTATTTATGATTCTTCTATTCTTAAAAACAAGCATGTCTGCATGGTAGCCCAATGGTACATTTTACGTTTTAGATGCCTGGCTACCTCATAGTCCATTCACATTAGGTAGATATGTTTAGTAGTGGCAACCAATGACGGGAGGATCCCAGTATCATCGAAAGTCCCCGGGAGGAAGCCCATTTGCTGCCGAAGTACAATTGCGTGGCGCCATGACCACCTCATGGTAGCTGGAGACTTGTGTTTCGGGCGGTGAATGACTTTGTACTCGCTGTCGAAATATGTAGAATGAAGGTCCCCTTGCCGGCACCTGTGACCGAGAGGTTCTAGGAGCTTCAGTCCGGAAGCGCGCTGCTGCTACGGTCGCAGGTTCGAATACTGATTCGGGCATGGATGTGTGTGATGTCATTAGGCTAGTTAGGTTTAAGTAGTTCTAAGTCTAGGGGACTGATGACCTCAGATGTTAAGTCCCATAGTGCTTAGAGCCACTTTCTTTAAGGTCCACTTGGCATATCGTGATCTTAGTAGACACAGTTTTGATAATTGTAGTCTGTGTTGGCGATCAGTTTTTCAAGTAACTGTTTGTGTGCTGGGCATTCCGGACCGCCTGCTTTGTTGCAAGTACTGTTTCTTTACATACATGTTCTGCAACAAACCGTCTTTTGAGTACAATCGGTTTGGATGTGTCCCGGTCTGGCTAATTTGTAGCAGACTGCCATAACTGCGCCTATAGCGCTTAACTTTGTGTCTTAAGTCATAACAAGTCTAGCATTTCGGCACCCTTATGAAGATTTTTTTATTCTAAGTGATTCGAGATCGGTGTATATCCGTTCTCTTTGAATACGGATATACCGTATTTGAGGGCTAATCTCAATAACGTTGTTCACCGTACTCTTGTTTTTCGGTCCTGTTTTAAACTTAAGTTTCACTTCGTCATCAAACATTTCTCTGGTGACGCCCTCACTGAGATTAATCCTTGTCTGAAATGGAAGTGAGAACGTTGTATATGGTCGTCAGTGGTCTGTTTTTTCGAGCCTCTTTGCATTTGATTTCCTTTAGCTGCGGTGTTTTCTCTACGATTTTCATGGTATCCATCTTAGTCTCGGTTTCGATAACCACTGTGTTTGTTATTAAACTGATCCCCTTAATTTTGATTTTGTCCTGATGTGGATTAATCGTTTTAGTCAATGAATCTCGTAGCCCGCTAGTACCCTGATTGTTTTTTGGCTTAAAAAGCAGAACACTTGTTTCGTTTGCCTTTAATTTCTCAGTTGTAGTAACCATTTCGTTTTTCATCTTCGTTGATCTATTATGGATCGTGGGACGACGGCTGGCATGAACTTCTTGATGCAATAATTTACCAACAGCCGTATGGATTGTAGAAATATATTTTATTTTATGAACTTCTGTGTGCTACCAGTTTCGGCATTACATTGATGCCATCTTCAGGTCCCACTCGGCATAATCGTAAAATCGCTATACACGGAAGGAGCCATATAACTGGATCCGTGAATCAGTCGTCCTGCAATAGTCTGTGTCGCCTGTCCATCAAGAGCTGTTGCAGGACGATTGAGTCACGGATCCAGTTATATGGCTCCTTCCGTGTATAGCGATTTTACGACTATGCCGAGTGGGGCCTGAAGATGGCATCAATGCAATGCCGAAACTGGTAGCACATAGAAGTTCATTAAATAAAATAAATTTCTGCAATGCATACGGCTGTTGGTAAATTATTGCATCAAGAATTTTGCTTTTCGGTTTCGTGACAGTAGGAGCATAAGCTACAGCAGCTTACGTTGGGACTTTGGCACTTCTGTTCGGAGTTAGTAATTCTCTTCGTAGAGTATGTTGATATCTGCTTCTAGTTCGGCAATTCTGAATGACGCATCAGGGACTATAAGTTCCTTTATTAGCCTTTCATTTTCCACTCCTAATTCCTCGTTGTTACCTGTGAGTTTGGCCTGATCAAGGGCAAGTGACCAAATTTTTTAACTAACAGGTGCTGTGATTGTTAAGGATACTCTTTTCTGCTTTAATTCAGCTTGGAAGTCTGCGAGAATATCATCAGCAATTGCCATTAGTTTTCTCTCCATGTCTGATCGTCGCGGCATAGCCTACTCGTTGAGCTAGTTGCTTCGGTCGGTGTGTTGTTCCCGAGGTGTGCGGACATTTGCCACGCCGTACATTTGCCACGATTTTACCTGCTCAGAAGGGTTGCGTCCCTTGCCTCCCCCTCCTTCTCCTTCTCCTCCTCCTTCTCCTCCTCCTCCTCCTCCTCCTCCCCTCCTCACCCGCCGCCCGACCCGCAGCAAAGGTACTTACTGAGCCTTTCCGCTGGTTTTCTTAACATAGAACCAGATTCTCTATGGATTTTTCGCCACATTTCTAGAGAGAGTTTCGTTGTGGAAACTATTTAATGCATCTCACATTGAAATCCGCACCTATTTCAAGCCGCAGTAAAACTTCGCCAATCTTGAAGATTTTGCGCTCGTCTAAATTATACGTGTCTTTTTCGGTGTCCTGCAGCAGCTTTCTGTCTTGGTTTGTGTACCATGGGGTATCAGGTCCGTCATTAATTTATTTGGTATGAATCTCTCGAGTGCTGTTGGTACTATTTCTTTGAACGTAAGCCACATATGGTCTTCACTTACATAGTTTGGAAGGATTGGAGACTGTCTCTTAGAAAGACTTCAACCGAATTTTTAGTTGCTTTTAAAAATATATATATTTTGCGTTTGGTTTTTGTGAATTTCTTTGTTATGAAATTGAGCCTCGCTACGACTGTGTGTTCACTAATCCCTGTATTCGTCGTGATGCTCAGGATTATTTGCGGCTAAGAGGTCAAGTGTGTTTTCGTAACTATTTACAATTCGAATGGCCTCGTGAAATAATTGTTCAAAATAATTTTATAAAAATCATTTAGAACAGTTATGGAAGTAGTTTTCTATCTACAGTGTGGTCTGAAAATGTATTTTTGTCAACATACGGAAGGTAGATTGAAGTCACTGCCAACTATAATTGTATGTGTACGGTACCTACTTGCGATGAGACTCGAGTTTTCTTTGAAATGTTCAGAAACTGTTTCATCTGAGGCCGGGGGTTGGTAAAAGGAGCCAGTTATTAATTTATTCCGGTTGTTGAATATAACCTCTTTCCATACTAAGTCACAGGAACTACCTTCTTCGATGTCGCTTGTGAGCTGGAACACACATTACATTAGTTTTCCTTAAGTTGTGCTTCTTGTTTCTGTTGTAGTGGAGATCATTACAATTACGGCTTTTCCCTCCAGAACCTAGGATGCTTTCTCTGTGACCCTGTAAATACCAGAGGTAAACAATGTTGAACAACAACGTACGGTACAAGCATAGCATTCTGTGTTACTTCTTTCCTTATTTCTAACATTTTAAATTGTACGTCGACTTAAGATGACATGTCAATCATAGATATTCTTATCTCTGTTCACGAACTTACTTTCAGTCATGTTTTGAACATTGTCCAGCTACACTTTACTAACTAATGTTTCGCCGCAAGGGACATCGGATTTTGAGTAAATTAATATGGAGTATGTCGTCCTTCTTTTCAAACATTCACATACCCATTTCTTCTTTCCTTATTGTCTTTTGGGCATTCAGTTGTAGTAATTAAAGTAGGCACAAATGCAGCGATCAAAAAGAAATGGTTAGCGTACATTCGCATTCTGTTTACAGCGTTCCTTTCTTGTTGCTCCCATGGCGATGGGAGCAATCAGTAAGCATGAAAGGAAGCTACCGTACAGACAGAGGCATCTATATTTATACTTGGCAGAACTAATTACATACTGACATAATCATCGGAATTGCTTTCGTTTCTCAAAAGTTGTAAATATTTCGATTTCGGAAAAGAAGCTCTGTATTTGGCCAAGATTGTCGAAGAAGAAGGCCTCTTACGTACTGGTTGTATCGAGTAAGATGTAGAGACGGCGGTTTGAAAGCGGACAGAAGTAGTACGAGGAAGGGCGTCCCTTACCTGAGGGATCGCTACCTGGCGAAGGGGCAAGTGTGGCAAATGTCCGGCGTGGAAAATGTCCAGGGTGCCAAATGTCCGGCATTCGTTCCCGAAGGATGACGTTTTTGATACGTTCACGCTCGGGAATCGGCTCGCCCCGTCAGTAATTTGTAGCTGTTGTCTCCTGCTTGAACCAAGTTACTTTCTCGAGTGTCTGCGTATTAACTCGGAGTTGCAGCTAAACGAAGTGGAGAGACTAATGCTCGTGTGCCTAGTACCTCACTGTGTGACATAACGACAAGCGCAACCACTTGCTGCGGCAGTGCATAAACACAGTCTTTAAACAGTCGTCCGCTGGGTGAGAATGACTGTATATAGCTTTTTTACGCTACGTCTTAACGTAGAGCTGTGAACGGCGTCTGCGAGTGGGGCGCGGCTGTCACAACGCCTGGGCAGCCGGCATCGGGGAGCGCCTGACGCAGCGCTGAAGTCTGCGTGCGGCGCCGCCCCCTCAGCAGCGGCTAACGACGCGCGACGCGCGACGTAGCGCAAGCCGGCTCGTCCCGAGCACCGCGCGAGGCCGACGATCCCTCCACCCTGGCGTTACCGATCGCAGTTCAAAGCTTTCACCGCTTTCAATGTCTAATTCGCACCTGATTTCCCTTTCAAATACCGCGCACCGTGACGAATGTCTCTACCGGCACTTGTGAGAACAAACACCAGTTGTTGAAATCCGCTACGTCCCAACACGGAGCCGACATCAAACCTCAACTGCGCCGGCGGCCATCTTGAAAAGTAAGGAAAACTTAACGTAGGAACATGCGCCTGGTAAAGCCCTGTTTCCACACTACCAAGAAAACTAAAAATTTTAACTTCCTTGCCAGCCGGAGTGGCCGAGAGGTTCTAGGTGCTACAGTCTGCGACGGTCGCAGGTTCGAATCCTGCCTCGGGCATGGATGTTTGTGATGTCCATAGGTTAGTTAGGTTTAAGTAGTTCTAACTTCCAGGGGACTTATGACCTCAGAAGGTAAGTCCCATAGTGCTCAGAGCCATTTGAACCTTTTTTTTTTTAACTTCCTTGCTAAAATTGCCGTTTTATGACTTAGACGGATTGATTACTAACACAGTCTTCAAACTGGCTGCTTGATTGATCTGCCCTCCTAAAATTAACGGTCATTGCATCGTTATGCAGTACTCAGTAGGACACAGAAAGCATCCAATTTTTACAGTCAGATCCGAAATATTCTCTGGGACGATAATAATAATGTCGTGCGACTAGGGCTTCCCGTCGGGTAGACCGCTCGCCTGGTGTGAGTCTTTCGATTTGACACCACTTCGGCGACTTGCGCGTCGATGGGGATGAAATGATGACGATTAGGACAACACAACGCTCAGTCCCTGAGCGGAGAAAATCTCCGCCCCAGCCGGGAATCGAACCCGGGCCCTGAGGATTGACAGTCTGTCACGCTGACCACTCAGCTACCGGGGTCGGACTCTGGGATGATGAAATGCCATGAAAAGCAAAAGTGACCATGTACCACACCTATTTTGTACCAATCCTAACATATGGTTTAGAAACATGTACCCTACTATACAAAGACCTGAGCGGAATTCAGGCAACAGAAATGAGATTCATTAGAAATATGAATCAAACAACTAGAAAGGACAAAATCAGGAAAGAGGTGAACAGAAAATAGCTAGTATTGACGTTCCTATTGCCAGTGTCATAAAGAAACGCAGGCTTCAGTGATAAGGGCTCGTAATGAGAATGAACACCCAAAGACCTTCCAGAAGGTATTTCAACCTGAGCCTCGAAGGGAGAAGACCACGGCGAAGACCAAGAAAAATCTGGATAGAGACTGTAAAATCATATGTGGAGGAGAAAAGACACGAAGGGGAAGCTGTCCTGGAACAGAAGGTCTATGAAGATAAAACGAGACGGCGAGCGCTTGTACAGCACACCTGGGACGCTGGAGTTGGAAAACGTGCATGATGATGATGATGACGCATCGTTATGCTTGTACGTCAGATGTCTGAAATCGAGGGGAAATGCACCCGCTGTATTTCCAGAGAGTATGCAGCTCTGCTATGTGGTCTTATGATGACGAAATGGTCTTGAGTGAAAGATTTCGGAGGTAAAATCGTCCCTGATTCGTATCTCCGGGTGGGGACTACTCATCTCTGACTCGTATCTCCGGGTGGGGACTACTCAGGAGAATGTCATCATCGGGAAAAAAAAGCAAGGTTTTGGTGTTCCAAGGGCCTGGAGTGTGGAATATCACGTTCCTTAATTGGGTGTGTGGATTACAGACAACAAAAAATTGAAACCAAGAACGAAGGGGAGTTGGGGTACATCATAAAGACTGAAAATTGCACAGCAACCCATGGCCGAAAACGTCAGGGGTAAGGGTTAGCAGAGATCGAAGATCGTAAAGGAAACAGAGTTTCAGCAGAAACTTTTATTAGACAAAATGAGTATACAAGGGGTATGTAATGAGTACAGATCTAACCCTGCGACAGATGCTCGAAGTTTTCATCATGAGACGCCATGTATGTCTGATACCGACGGATACACTGGAACGGACCAGGTGTTCCTTTGACAATACCAGCTGTGCAAGCGGTTCTAGCGACTAGATCCGTTTCAGATTCCACAGGATCGTCATACGAGGTATTTAATGGCTCTCCACACAAAGAAATCAAATCTCGATAAATCCTGCGAGCGTGGGCAGGAGGGGGGAGGGGGCGGGTGGAAGCTACCTACAGAGCCCCAAGTCCTGTCCATCAATGCGGGAATGATCTGTTCGTCGGCTTTTGAACAGGTCATCCCCATATCGACGGACTGGACGTGGTGAACCAGATTTCCCGAGCCGTGATTTTTTTCGTGGAGAGCCATGGAATCTCTCGTGTATCACGACCTTGTGGAGTCTGAAACGGATATCGCAGCTAGAATCGCCTGCGCAGCTATTATAATCGAAGGAACTCTCGATCTGTTCCAGCGTATCCGACAGTAAATGCTCCGATGGTGTCAGATATACGTGGTGTCTGATAGTGCAAACTTCTAGCTTCAGTTGTAAGCAATGTGTACTCATTATGTCCAATAAGAGTTCAATGAAAGTGTTTCTTGTTTCCTTTCCGATCTCCGACCTCTACTACAACTTACCTCTGACGTTTGCGGTCATGGGATGCTAATTTTCAATCCTTATGATCTTCCTTAACTCCTTAGAAGTGTGTCACGACATTTCTGGGACGCTGTCTATACGTTTGGAGCACAGTATTGCATGGACCCGAAGCAGGGCCTCTGCGAACACCGAAAGAGAAAATACGGCGTTGGAGAAGTATGTTGAAAATTAGATGGACTGATAAGACACGAGACGGTTCTTCGCAGAATCGATGATGGAATCGTCTGAAAAACTATGGTAAAAAGAAGCGACAAGATGGTAGGACATCTGCGAATGTGTCATGGAATAACTTACGTAACATGAGCTGTAGAGGACAGAAATTGCAATATATTCAACAAATAATTAAGGACGTTGTGTTTAAGTGTTACTCTAAGACGGAGAGGTTGGCACAGAAGAGGAATTCATGGCGGGCTACATGAAAGCTGTAAGATTGTTGACAAAAATAAAGTATTAAAGACACTGTTAAAATAAATGGATAGGTTAAAAGAAGACGTAGTAGGAACTAGTAAAGTATAGTGGCAGTAAGGACAGGATTTCTGCTCACATGAATACAGGGTTACCAACACAAAATTAAACAGGAATCATGCAGGAATAGATCTAATAATGGACATAAAATTAGGGATGCATGTAAACCACCGTAAACAGCATAGTGAGCGCAATATCGTTGCCAAGGTACACAGATCCAAAAACCATCACAGTACTACAAGTGTCTGCCTGACTGCCTGCCAGCTGCAGGACGATGAAAAGCTTGAAAAAATTGTACAATAATATGAACGAAATTATTCAGTAAGTTAAGAAAGATAAAAATTTAATTATAATCTGCTAGGAGATTGGGGAAACAGATGTATTGGGAAGTTACCTTTTGAAAATAATAAAAAGTGAGTGTGTAGTTTGAAGAACCAGGAGACATAAGAGGCTATCAGATATCTTACGTAAGTACATTTTTATATACATCTATACTCCGCAAACCACCTTACGGTGTGTGGTAGAAGATACTTCCGATATCACCACTTGCCCCCCACCCCACCCACCGCCCACTCTCTTTGTTCCATTCGCGAATATCGCGTGGTAAGAATGTTTGCCGGTAAACCGTATCACTCCCAGTTTCACGCGTTTTTCTCTTTGCAGTTGCTTCGCGAGGCGTACACGGGAGGAAATACTACATTGCCCGACGCTTCTTGGATGGTGCACTGTCGAAATTGTAACAGTAAGTGTCTACGAGATGCAGAGTGCGTCTCACGTAGCGACTACCGCTGGGGTTTGCTGATAATTTCCATAACGCTCTCGTGCCAGCGATCTGGTGACGAAACGCACCGTTCTCCGTTGGGTCTTGTATGCTGTTCTATTACACCAACCTGATACGGGTTCCAGACTGACCAGCGGTACTCAAGAATCGGTCAAAGAAGTGTTTTGCAGGCCACTTCTTTCGTAGATGAATTACGTTTCCTAAAGATTCTTCCTATTACACTGTCTGGTATCTGATTTTCCTACTAGACTATTTGTTTCACGTAGTCAGTTATTTAGTTAGCTAGTTAGTTAACTATGTGTTTCATTGATCAATCTCAAGGAAACCGTGTGATGTGTAACGCGTCAAGTTCATAAGAAATGTACACATGAATCAAGGTCTTTTCTTTAAGCTTACAATTTTTATTACCTACCCCTTTCCCTTAAATGGCACAAATGCATATACAGAGTTATTTATTCCTATTCAAGAATTCATCTATGGTATAGAAGGAATTGTCAAGGAGATATGATTTCAATTTATTTCATCTGGTAATTTATCGAAAGTTTTACAGCACCATATTTTACCCCTTTATAGGCCAAAGATAGGTTCAGTAGAGGGTAGCATAAGTCTGGTATTATAATTATGAATGTCACTGTTGTTTTTAAACTGATGCATCTTTTTGAGAACAAATTTCACTACTGAGTAAATGTACTGTGAGGCTTCTGTAAGAATTAGTAACCTTTTAAACAGATACATACAAGATAAGCGACTATGAGCCTCACAAATTATTCTAACCACTTTATTTTGAGCAGTGAATACTTTTTGCCTAAGTGTTGAGTTACCACAAAATATTATTCCGTGTAACATCAGAGAATGAAGGTATTCAACGTCTGTTAGGTTACTAGTTTCTATATCTTCAAAATTGGCAGTTATTCTGATTTCAAAAGTTGCTGAACCTAATCGCTTTAGGACATCCAAAATATGAATTTTCGAGTTAAGATACTCGTCCATATGCACACCCAAAAACTTGGTATGCTCTGCCCTGGCTACTGCGTCGGTTGATGTGTTATACTTATCGAAGAAACTCTACACTTTGCAGCAGAAAACTGAATTTACTGTGTTTTTTCAAAGTTCAAAGCAAGCCCATTCGCAGAAAATCAAATAACTTTTACAAAGACGTCATTTGTATCATTTTCTATTGGAGTTTCTTTTACTGGATTAATAATTATGTTCGTATCATCAGCAAACTGTGTCAGTTTAGCTTCTTATTTCAGATAAGAAGGGAGACCATTAACATATATCAAGAACAGAAGGGGACCATGCTCGAACACTGTGGAACATCTAATGTAATTTCACCCCAGTTAGATGAAGTGGCAGACTTCCCTAAATCACGTAAACCATAGAAAGAAACTTCTTGTTTCCTGTTCTCTAGGTATGACTTAAACCACTCATACGCTCTTTCATTTATACCGTCACTCCGTATGGCTATTCCTACGTATTTTGCGGTAGTCATTGTTACAGCCTAATTGTGCAGTAGTAGTATCTTCTCGTATTTACACACAACATGTTACATTTATTTACTTTCGCAGTCAACTGCCTGTCTCTGCACCATTCATTCGTTATGTTTGGTCTTCCCGCAGTTCGCTAGTCTTCTGACGTTGTTACCTTCTTATAGAGAGCCACATACTCTACAAACAACCTTAAGGAGATTCCAGCGTCAACAGTAACGGTCCCAGAGCAGATCCTTGAAGTAATGCTGAAATTACCTTTACGTTTGTGGATTTTGTTTCAAGGAAAGCAAGTCTATAGTACGGAAAAAAGCAAAAGCTTAAAACGTGGAAGGAATATACCGAAGGGCTTTGTAAAAGAAGGACAAGAAAATACGGAGTGGCCAAGATAAAAGAGGCACGTGTCACACTGAAGGTAATATCTGAAGGCAAGTGTTGTTATTTCTTAAAGTTAGGGCGGCTCTCGTGCGTGGTGAACTGATGTCTAACTGCGATTTAGTCATCAGTGCAGCGTTGTCAGCAGTCAGTTTGAAGCTTAAGGTGAATACAGTTATGCAGAACGCCTTTTTCCATCTACCAAAGAGTGTCTAGTGTTGAAAGTTTCTTTGAATGTAAATCGCTTAAAACGTTAAATGGAAGGTTCACGATAAAATGTCGAGATAAAACTTCCCCTGCAAAAGGTGTTGTGCAGAAACTGATCATTAAATTTAGAGCAACAGGTTCAGCTGCTAACGCCAAATGTAACTGTGTAAAGAAGGTTTGTCCGTCGGAACGTGTTCACGAGACTGTGATCTGAAGTCCACTGAAATCAACTCGACGGCTATACTCCAAACTAAACATGAAACGAACATTATACCAGTATATAATAAGCTGTAAAATATGCGAGCACACAAAGTAAGTGCGATGCAATCATTAAAACTAATGGATTAGGCACAACGATAACAGTATTGCGAATGGGTATTCACGCATTTCGCTGATAGTTATCTGGAGGCAGATCTTTACTTCAAATAGGACGAAGCATTGTTTTACCTTAGTGGGTAAGATAAACTCCCAGAATACACGCTATTGGTTAACAGACAATTCCACGTAACGCTTGGAAGTGTGTCTGCATGATATGCAAGTAGGCGTTTGGCGTGCAGTTTCAGGCCAACACATTGTAGGCACCATTTTCTTTAACAACGCCGCGAACTCTGAACTGTGTGTAATGGAATTCTTGCAGACATTCATAGCGCAGCTAACGGAGGAGGAACGAAAGTACGCTCTTTTCTGGCGTGATGGCGCTTTGGGGCATACTTCACGGTTTTCAGCGTCATACGTCAATGAAGCTTTCGAGGAACAAAGTAACAGCTTTCACAGGTTAATCGCCTCCCAGATCACTCGATCTTTTCTGCATGTGGTTTTTATTTGTTGGGTTATTTAAAGGGTGAAGTCTACAGTAACAACCAACGTATAATTGAGGAGTTGTAAACAAACATTCCCAATGCGATTGCAGAAATCACACCAAGTGAATTGACCAAAGTTCTCAGAAACCTGTTGAGATATGGTAAGTTGTGTATGGAAGCTTACGATGAACATTTTCAGCACCTGCTGTCAACTATTGGCCTACTGAATGTTCAGTATGTTGTTTTCCACGATAATAATACACTACTCTACATTCGATCTTTAGAATAGACGAATGAATAGTCTGTATGTTGCTTAGGACATGGGGCATCTTCTATTTTGACCGCCCTGTATTATGTAAAGGTAACAGGAAGAGAGTGAAAATGAGAGGGAGATGTAATACTACAAGAATAACTTTACAGAGCATTGAAAGACCCCGATTTAAACACGGCAGCTGGCGTAAACGACATTCAGTCAGTGCTGTTGATATCACTAGGAGCACCATCCATCACAAATTGTTCCACTTGGTACGCAGAATACATGACACATGTGAAATACCCTGATCACAATTTGCAGAGAAAGCAGTTCAAAAAATGGTTCAAATGGCTCTGAGCACTATGGGACTTAACATCTAAGGTGATCACTCCCCTAGAACTTAGAACTACTTAAACCTAACTAACCTAAGGACATCACACACATCCATGCCCGAGGCAGGATTCGAACCTGCGACCGTAGCTGTCACGCGGTTCCAGGCTGAAGCGCCTAGAACCGCACGTCCACGGGCTGGCAGAAAGCAGTTGTTGAAAGGTGTGTATGAGTGTATTATTAATGAACAAGTTTAGTAAGACTCTCACCTTGTTCTGCCCTGCAGATCTACTGTACGTTATACGTGCCCCAGATTTATATTTGGATCAAAATGTTGGTTCATGACATGACGCTGTTCAATAGTTACAGTTCGTCATACAAGTGATTTTGAAGTCACATTTTACCTGAGGATGGTCCGTTTATGACCGGAACTGCTTTTGTTTAATGAACTGACAATGCAGTAGTGTGCAAACCGTAACTTTCCCAAAGTCTGTATGCAAGTGATTTTTTAAAATCGTTTGGATTAAGAGCGGCGAATTGTAACCGCTGACAGCCCAACTCTAGCCCATGCGAGACGAGGTGGATGAAATAAAACCGAAGTGTCGAGATCGGCGCGACAGTTTGTGCTCCGCTGAACACCGGCGCTTGCCGTGGACTCTGCCGCTACCCACCGTCACCGGATGCCGCCGCGCAGAAGCGCTGGAGGCACACCACAGGGAACTGCGGGCCTCTGGCTCGTGGCTGCCACCCCATTACGTCACGCGAAATCAGCTTAGCCCATTGTCCGGGTCGTAAAACACTGCCGTGAATTGACGCAGCCTTTTAATTTATTCCGGTTTTGTCTTCCCGCAGCAGCCCGTACGCACGCGTCGGTAATCCACAGGCACACACGTGCCTGTGAAGGGGACGCATTTAGCCTGACCGCTGCTGTACAAAAGGTCTGCGTTTTCTGCACACTCTGCTCCCGATTACTGACTACTGCGTCCGGCTTCACGTTGCGCAAGGGCGCAAAGCGGATCTGCAACGCGAACAAAATGTAGTGGAATGAAAGAGTGTTAAATGTCCAGCTGTAGGGCGTATACCAAGTTGTATACCCGTATACCTTTTAGGCACTGAGTTATTTACCGGTACCGAAATGTCATTTCATATGTAACTCAATGTCCTCGTAGAATTGCCGGGCGCATTCCAATACCACCTTCGGTGACAGGCGAGTTCTATCTATTTGTGTATTGGCAAGTGTGTGAAATCTTATGGGACTTAACTGCTAAGGTCATCAGTCCCTAAGCTTACACACTACTTAACCTAAAGTATCATAAGGACAAACACACACACCCATGCCCGAGGGAGGACTCGAACCTCCGCTGGGACCAGCCGCACAGTCCGTGACTGCAGCCCCTGAGACCGTGCGGCTAATTCCGCGTGGTGTGTGGGGGTGGTGGAGGAAGCGCAGAGCAGCAAAGTCATTTCCTCCCGCTCCTAATCCATACTGCGATGTAAATCCGGGAGAAGGGTTGGCCGTAGTCCATTGCATTTTTTTCTGATTTTACTTCAAGAAATTCATGTTGCTACGGTTAGCTGCTTTCAGTGAATAAAGCTTTAGCGACGACTAGCTTTGCATCATTTTCAAGTATACAAAAAATTTTTAAAAAATTAACAAATAAATAAAATTTATACAAAGAGGCACAATGCGCTATAGTTACAAAGCATAGGAAGAAGCAGAAACCTTATCACAAAAAGGTATTTGGAATGGTCAAGATGCATGGATCACCCTATATACAGAAAACATCAGAGGTAACGGTAAATCAATCTCCTGCGACATCTCTATTAAATGAACGAGAACAGACTAGCAAAACAAATATTGTGATATTTATACAGATAAGAAGGGAAGAATGACAGAGATTACACGAAAAGAACTAGAAAGAAATATCAAAGAACCGGAAATAACAAAAACAAACTGTTTTAATACTCTATATAAACAAAAACGTAAATGTTCGTTTGTTCAGAATCTTAAATATCAGAAAGTTCTTCGACGATTCCTTCGAAAATTTGACATAACGTAGAATTCGGATCCTCGCGTGTTTTCACATCCCAATTTCTAATATGGGAAATGTACATGGTGAGTCCCTAACGGTTGTCACCAAGAATAACTCCGGAAGTATGATAGGAGCTGAAAAGTTTGTGGGACAGAAGTTGCATGGGACAATGGAGACCATAATATGACGTTGGTTTTTTGTTGCTAGAAGGGGTCGCTTCAGAGATATGAAAGTCAACTCTGTTGTTTTTTTTTAATGAGTTGCTATAATTTGGTACTTATTTTCTGACAGCTGCTATCGACATGAAACCAATGATGTGTAACAGTAAGGTCTTGGAAGGTCAATGAAGGTCACAAAGGTGGCATGAACAAAAACAAATTTGGCCTTCTTATCTCTGACCCAACAAAAAACCAACGTCATATTATGGCCCCCGTAGTCACATGCAACATTTGTCCCACAAACGTTTCTGCTCCTATCACACTTCCGAATCTATTGTAGGAGGCAATAGTTAGTGACTCACCCGGTATAAATAAATACGTAACATATAAATCTAAAAAAGTACTCAACTGATTTACTTCTAAGTTTTACATATTAGAGTAATAAACATTTGGACGCACAGGAAATTGTATTTACAGGTTATCGGCTTATAACTAAAATACAGAATTTGTAATAACAATAGACAAGGCTACAGGTCAGAGAGAAGGGGAAAGTAAGAAGGACAGAGGGGTGGGAGGAGATTTGCATGAAAGCGGAAAGAAGGAGCGGACAGACAGGGGAAGAAGAAAATATATAGAGTGGTCAGAAAATGTGTGAAATGCTTGTAGGGATGTTACAGGGCAGGTTGTACTGAGACATAAATGTTCAGAAAAAAATTCGATACGTTGCTCCGTTTCCGAGTTATTTAGCATGGAATTTAGCCAATCGAGGCGTCGTGCTCTCACACTCAAGCGGCCTCCCAGGGGCGGTGTTGCCCAACGAGTGCTTTGTCTCGCTAGCTGAATCTTGAATTTACGCGCGCGACGATCTGATTGCCTAACTTCAATACTAAATAACTCGGAAACGGCGCAACGTATCGCATTTTTTCTTAACATTTATGTGTCAGTACAATCTGCCCTACAACAAGCGTTTCAGACATTTTCTGACCACCCTGTATATGAGGATATTAGGACGTGTACGCAATTCACATTCATACAGGGTAACAATTATTGAACTATATGAAATAAAGTCCTCATAACTTCTGAACGGATAACGTTAGGACGTTCAAACTGCACGGTTGGCCCAGGGGCATGATGGGATTTAGTATGCGTTGCATGGTTTGGTTCAGCGACGAAGCTCACTTTCATTTGGTTGGTTGGTCAATAAGGAAAATTGGTGTATTTGGGGGACTGAGAATCCGCATTTAGCGATCGAGAAGTCTCTTCACCCTCGACGAGTGACTGTGTGGTGTGCAGTGTCCAGGCACAGAACAATCGGTGCGATATTCCATGATGGCATAGTGATCACCGATCGATACGTGAAAGTTTTGGGACTTTATCCCCTTTAGCCAAAGTAACCCTGATTTCGACACGATGTGGTTCATGCAAGACGGAGCTCAACCCCATCAAAGCAGGAGAGTGTTTGTTGCCCCGGAGGAGCACTTTTGGGACTGCCGTCTGGCTCTGGGGTACCCAGAGGCCACTGGCATGGGCCTCGATTCGGCGCCACATTTTCCGGATCTGAACACATACGACTCCTTTCTGTGGGGCTATATTAAAGACAAGGTGTACAGCACCAACCCCAAAACCACTGATGAGCTGAAAACAGCCATTCAGTATGTCATCGACAGCATCGATTTCCGACTCTTCAGTGGGTCATGCGGAAATTCGTTATTCATCTGCGCCACATCATCGTCACTGATGACAGGCATATGGAACACGTCATAGCCTACATCCGAATGTCTGTAGTGACGTTTGCATGTTGAATAAAATGTGTGCACGCCGTAGTCTGTAACTAATTTACGTTTTTTTCATGTAGTTCAATAATTGTCACCCTTATTACAAACATGTGCTTTCTCTTTTCTTTATTTTCCATTCAACCAGATTGAGCCACAGCAGTGTGTAGATGGGAACAGCTAGTAAAATAATAGATATCAAAAGCTTTGAAGCAAAAAGATATTGTTCCCAGGTAGGCATACGTGACAAGCCTGGAGCGTGTTTCATTTCTGACTTGAGCGTTGCTTCTCTAAATTCTGACCATTGCGTTCTCGCATTGTAAATTTACGGTGTCTCAAAATTTCCTTGTGATGAAGACGCCCTTGGTAGGTATCGAAACCTAGGTCAGTTGTACCAAACAGTTATTTGCAACCGGTAGGCTGTATAATTCCTACATTTGAAAACTGTACACGGTTGCTGAGAAACAGCCGTGTTCAAAGCTGCCAAGAGAACAATAAATTGGAAAAACGGATGGACCGAAAGAAGAAAAAGGAAGCACCGGGAGAAGAGAACCGACTACTACAAAAATAGGAAGCAACAAAGAAATAAGCGGAGCAGAAACTGTTACGTGAACCGAGACGGTCAATATGAAAGGAATGGCAGCGAACTGTTGAAATGCACTGACAGTATAGTTGGTGGATGAAGAATTATGGATTCTAAAGTAAGGTTTTTGGAAAAACAGACATAATGTCTGATTGGGATAAGAGCAATCAGTGAATTTATAATGTTACTTATAATCAGTCTTGATTGCAAAATTTTTGTATTCATATGACCGGTTTCGGTTCATTCAGAACCATCTTCAGATCTGATATTTCAGTTACAGGGGTAACCCGTCCAAGTCCAGCAAATTTCACGTGGTGCGTCACAAATTTAAAAAAAAAAAAACAACCGAAACCGGTCATATGAATAAAAAAAAAAATTTTTTTTGCAATCAAGACTGATGATAAGAACCATTATAAAGTCACGTTTATCTGTGTGAAATATAGCGGTAGATAACGTTAATATTAAACTGTTTTAGTTTACATTGATTTCTGAATACAACTCTACATTCTGTCTTAGATACCCACGAAACACCTATAAGACTGGCATGATATAAACTTCAATCACTACTTAGAAGTTTTAAGCAGCGATTAAATAGACGGTTCTGGAATTAACAGCCTCTGTCTCAGCTGACAGGCGAAATGCGTTCCCTAAACTGCGAGAGGCAGGAAACGCGGGCAGACGGCAGTCTGTCCCGGCTACAGAGGCCTACGCGCCCGCGCTTCCGCCCCCTCGGCACTTGGCGCGGAGCGCACTGCGTAATATTTCACACGCACTCGGCGCCACCTCATTTCCGATGCGTAACAACCTCTGGCGACGTGTTCGCCTGCCACGTGCAATGCGCGCGTTTTCATCACACGCGTGACAGCTCTCGAGTGCGTCTTCGCTCTGCTATTCACTCCAAGAGTAGCCGAAGGCTCAGCCCCCAAACCTCCCTTGAAATTTCAATAGTTTATGTCGTAACACTCAGCAGGGGCCCGAGACGTGCGGTCAACAAGTATCATTCCACTTTTAACTCTCTCGCTCTGTTTCTTCTACTGGACATAGAGACAGTGTCAAGGCAACGGATCTGTAGTGAAAGTTCGTCCTCAACACCTTCAACATCAACATCAACATCGTCTTCAACGATTTGGACTTTCGGCCTCTTCCGCCTCAGAACTGTTTACCCCAACTCTCTGAGGGACGTCCAACGGTTCTTTTTCTTATTGGGTTAGAAGGTATTGCAGCCGCATTTCTACATCTATACAGGTTGGTCCATTGATCGTGACCGGGTCACATATCTCACAAAATCAGCGTCGAACGAAAAAACTGCAAAGAACGAAACTTTTCTAGCTTGAAGGGGGAAACCAGATGGCACTATGGTTGGCCCGCTAGATGGCTCTACCATAGGTCAACCGGATATCAACTGCGTTTTTTAAAATAGGAACCCCCATTTTTATTGCAGATTCGTGTAGTACGTTAAGAAATATGAATGTTTTAGTTGGACCACTTTTTTCGCTTTGTGATAGATGGCGCTGTAATAGTCACAAACATAATTATGGCTCAAAATTTTAGACGAACAGTTGGTAACAGGTGGGTTTTTTAAATTAAAATACAGAACGTAGGTACGTTTGAACATTTTATTTCGGTTTTTTTCCAATGTGATACATGTACCTTTGTGACCTCATCATTTCTGAGAAAGCATGCTGTTACAGCCTGATTACCTATAAATACCACATTAATGCAGTAAACGTTCAAAATGATGTCCGCCAACCTCAATGGATTTGGCAATACGTGTAACGACATTCCTCTCAACAGCGAGTAGTTCGCCTTCCGTAAAGTTCGCACATGCACTGACAATGCGCTGACGCATGTTGTCAGGCGTTGTCGGGGGAACACGATAGCAAATATCCTTCAACTTTCCCCACAGAAACAAATCCGGGGACGTCAGATCCGGTGAACGTGCGGGCCATGGTATGGTGATTCGACGACCAATCCACCAGTCATGAAATATACTATTCAATACCGCTTCAACCGCACGCGAGCCATGTGCCGGACATCCATAATATTGGAGGTACATCGCCATTCTGTCATGCAGTGAAACATCTTGTAGTAACATCGGTAGAACATTACGAAGGAAATCAGCATACATTGCACCATTTAGATTGCCATCGACAAAATGGGGGCCAATTAGCCTTCCTCCCATAATGCCGCACAATACATTAAACCGCCAAGGTCACTGATGTTCCATTTGTCACAGCCATCTTGGATTTTCCGTTGCCCAATAGTGCATATTATGCCGGTTTACGTTACCGCTGTTGGTAAATGACGCTTCGTCGCTAAATAGAATGCGTGCAAAAAATCTGTCATCGTCCCGTAATTTCTCTTGTGCCCAGTGACAGAACAGTACACGACGTTCAAAGTCGTGACCCTGCAATTCCTGGTGCATAGAAATATGATATGGTTGCAGTCGATGTTGTAGCATTCTCAACACCGACGTTTTTGATATTTCCGATTCTCGCGCAGTTTGTCTGCTACTGATGTGCGGATTAGCCTCGACAGCAGCTAAAACACCTACTTGGGGATCATCATTTGTTGCAGTGGCTGAACAGTTCCTGTTTCCTTAAATAACGTAACTATCCGGCGAACGATCCGGGCACTTGGATGATGTCGTCCAGGATACCGAGCAGCATACATAGCACACGCCCGTTGGGCATTTTGATCACAATAGCCACACATCAACACGATATCGACCTTTTCCTCAATTGGTAAACGGTCCATTTTAACACGAGTAAAGTATCACGAAGCAAATACCGTTCGCACTGGTGGAATGTTACGAGATTACATGTACTTATAGGTTTATGATTATTACAGCGCCATCTATTACAAAGCGAAAAAAGTGGTCCACGTAAAACATTCATATTTCTTTACGTACTACACGAATATGTAATAAAAACTGGGGGTTCCTTTTTTTAAAAACGCAGTTGATATCCTTTTGACCTATGGCAGCGCCATCTAGCGGGCCAACCATAGCGCCATCTGGTTTCCCCCTTCAAGCTAGACGAGTTTCGTTCTTTCTAGTTTTTACTGTTGATACTTATTTCGTGAGATATTTTGCCCAGTTACTATCAATGGACCACCCTGTATATCTACATACACTCCTGGAAATGGAAAAAAGAACACATTGACACCGGTGTGTCAGACCCACCATACTTGCTCCGGACACTGCGAGAGGGCTGTACAAGCAATGATCACACACACGGCACAGCGGACACACCAGGAACCGCGGTGTTGGCCGTCGAATGGCGCTAGCTGCGCAGCATTTGTGCACCGCCGCCGTCAGTGTCAGCCAGTTTGCCGTGGCATACGGAGCTCCATCGCAGTCTTTAACACTGGTAGCATGCAGCGACAGCGTGGGCGTGAACCGTATGTGCAGTTGACGGACTTTGAGCGAGGGCGTATAGTGGGCATGCGGGAGGCCGGGTGGACGTACCGCCGAATTGCTCAACACGTGGGGCGTGAGGTCTCCACAGTACATCGATGTTGTCGCCAGTGGTCGGCGGAAGGTGCACGTGCCCGTCGACCTGGGGCCGGTCCGCAGCGACGCACGGATGCACGCCAAGACCGTAGGATCCTTCGCAGTGCCGTATGGGACCGCACCGCCACTTCCCAGCAAATTAGGGACACTGTTGCTCCTGGGGTATCGGCGAGGACCATTCGCAACCGTCTCCATGAAGCTGGGCTACGGTCCCGCACACCGTTAGGCCGTCTTCCGCTCACGCCCCAACATCGTGCAGCCCGCCTCCAGTGGTGTCGCGACAGGAGTGAATGGAGGGACGAATGGAGACGTGTCGCCTTCAGCGATGAGAGTCGCTTCTGCCTTGGTGCCAATGATGGTCGTATGCGTGTTTGGCGCCGTGCAGGTGAGCGCCACAATCAGAACTGCATACGACCGAGGCACACAGGGCCAACACCCGGCATCATGGTGTGGGGAGCGATCTCCTACACTGGCCATACACCTCTGGTGATCATCGAGGGGACACTGAATAGTGCACGGTACATCCAAACCGTCATCGAACCCATCGTTCTACCATTCCTAGACCGGCAAGGGAACTTGCTGTTCCAACAGGACAATGCACGTCCGCATGTATCCCGTGCCACCCAACGTGCTCTAGAAGGTGTAAGTCAACTACCCTGGCCAGCAAGATCTCCGGATCTGTCCCCCATTGAGCATGTTTGGGACTGGATGAAGCGTCGTCTCGCGCTGTCTGCACGTCCAGCACGAACGCTGGTCCAACTGAGGCGCCAGGTGGAAATGGCATGGCAAGCCGTTCCACAGGACTACATCCAGCATCTCTACAATCGTCTCCATGGGAGAATAGCAGCCTGCATTGCTGCGAAAGGTGGATATACACTGTACTAGTGCCGACATTGTGCATGCTCTGTTGCCTGTGTCTATGTGCCTGTGGTTCTGTCAGTGTGATCATGTGATGTATCTGACCCCAGGAATGTGTCAATAAAGTTTTCCCTTCCTGGGATAATGAATTCACGGTGTTCTTATTTCAATTTCCAGGAGTGTAGATACACCGTAAGCCACCGTCCGGTGCATGGTGGAGGGTATCCTCTACCTTTACTTGTCAGTTCCTTTCCTGATCCACTCGCGAATAGAGCAAGGGAAAAACGAGTGCTTATATGCGTCCGTATGAGCCTTAATTTCTCGTATCCTACCTCCGTTGTCCTTAGGCGCAATGTGTGTTAGCGGCAGTAGAACCGTTCGGCGGTCAACTTCAGATGCCGGTTCTCTAAATTTTCTCAATAGCGTTTCTCGAAAAGAACGTCGCCTTCCCTCCAGGGATTCCCATTTGAGTTCCCGAAGAATCTCCTTAACACTTACGTGTTGTTCGAACCTACCGGTAACAAATTTAACAGCCTGCCTCCGAATTGCTTCCATGTCTTCCCTCAATCCGACCCGGTGTATCCCCCGAACACTTGAGCAGTACTCAAGAACAGGTCGCATCTGCATCCTATATGCTGACTCCTTTCGAGGTGAACCACTCTTCCCTAAAATTCTCCCAATAAACCAAAGTCGGCCATTCGGCTTCCATACCACAGATTTCACACCCTCGTTACACCTCAAACCGCTTTGCAACGTGACGCCCAGATATGTAAATGAATTGACTGTGTCTAGCAGGACACTAGTAACACTGTATAAGAACATTACAGATTTTATCTGCTTACTCATCCCCCTTAACTTAAATTTTTCCACATTTACGGCTAGCTGCCATTCATCACACCAACCGGAAATTTTGTCTGAGTCGTTATGTATCTTCCTAAAAACTTCTACACCTTACCGTACACCACGGCATCATCAGGAAAACAACCGCAGATTGCTCTCCCCCCTGTGCGCCAAATCATTAATGTATGCAGAAAATAACAAGGGTCCTATCACACTTCCGTAGGGCACTCCTGACGATACCCTACGATAATAATCCTATTGTAAGACATACGCTGCGCATAATCATTCCAATTCAGTCTGCATTTTTCAGTTATAAATGCGACGTTTTCTACATTTGACTCCCGCCTAGCATCGGTGTTTTCTTTATGGGTCAGTAATGAATATCCGACTACGAAGCGGAGCAAGTTCACCTCTGACGGTTCTAGCTGTCGTAAGTGATGTGATGTTAGAGTCCAACTTCCCTTCCATTCAGCATCGAAGGCAAGGCTATTACCTTATAATGTTTAATTAATGTTTCTTTCCGTATGTTACGTTTTAACCTTGGCTGTATGGTTCCACAGAAACAGTAGAGACGTAAGTATTTTAGCAAACACGTTTTCGCCGCTAGGGTGTGCGCCGTGCGCTTCCCTGCCTAGCCGTCCCATCCTGGCTCACAGTGCAGTGACACGCGTCCATATACACACATGCATCAGGATTCAGCTCAGTGGCGGTAAGTACACCACTGACAATACTGTTGTGGTCGGTCCAAAAGTATTTTAGCGCAGTGGTTTACTGTAGAAAAACAAACTCCTATGCCAGTATTACGTCGAATAGCTTTGGTTCACATTAGCCTTTGTTTTGTTTTTACGCTGTTTGCAACATGCCAGAGGTCAAAGAGTATTCAGCAGACCTCAAAAATACGGTAATCGATGCCTTACAGCGAATCAAGTTTCAGACAGGTGTTGCTTGGGATTTTGGTTTGTCCAGAGGAAAACGATTAACAGGGCAGGGACCACAGATTATAAGCAAAGAACTCTCTGATCGAAGTATCTGATAAGGAGGATGTCAAAGAGCAACAGAAGGAAGACTGCTGTTGACATAAACGAAAAGCTGCATGAATTTCCCAAAATATCGAATAGAACCGTAAAACGGATCGTCAGAGAGTCTAATCTTCATACCCAGCGTCCAAGCAAATAACCAGTTAATATTGGCAAGAATAGGAAACCCCAACATGAGTTGCAGAGAGCATAAGGACTGGACACCTCTACAGCGGTTGCGTGTGCTCTGTAGCGGAAAAAGGAAGTTTAATTTGTTTTCTTCCGATGGGGTTCGTTATGTTCGAGAAGCGGTAAATGCAAAAAACGATGTCTAGTAAGCATGATGGTGGAACGTCGTGGTGTGCGGACGCTTCTCCCGTTCGGGCGTCGACCCTCTGGTGCCTATTGAAGGTATTGTCAATAGTTTCAAAATATTACGAAATCTTAAAAACGCACATGTTGCCCCAATCCAAAGATAAAATGGAACGAATCTGGGGATTTCTGCACGGCGGTGATCCTAAGCACACCTTTGCTCATGTCGCTGACTTTTTGTGAGCCATCCGAGTAAGGATGCTGAAGTGGCCTAGCCAAAGCCCAGATCTCAGTCCGATTCAACACCTGTGGGAGAAACTAGATCGAAAGCTAAGGCGACGAAAATTCTACAGCCGCAACCAATTATTATAGCTATCTCTGGTTAAAGAATGGCAGAAAATCCCCCTGCATCGTTTGGCTACCCTCGTGGACTCTACGACATCACGCTGTGCGGCTATAATTAAGGCAACAGTTTATGCAACCTAGTACTAATGGCTAAGGGCACTGATTCCAGTTCCACAAGTCCTTTTAAGCTGCAACATGACTTCTGTCAAACTACAGTAATTTTGTAAAAGTACTTGTGAAATTGCCACTTGTTGAACACAATGTTTCTTGTTTTGTGATATTAGCGAATTTAGCGTTGCTAATCTAGTGTCATAACACTGATAAATATTTTCCTTTGAAAAATGTTTTACTTATGAAACTGTGTTTGTCAAAAGGTTTATTGTCGCCACTGTATGTCTGAATACGGTTAATTTTACCCCTACATCATCTTGAAATTGCATTCTAGATTTTTAAACACTATAACTTGTTCAGTTATTTGTCCACTTATAACTGCTTCGGAGCGGATGGATTCCAATACTTGAAAGCTATCACTGTTGTTTCATCTGTTGATACTCTAATTCTGTGTTATCGGCAATTTGACTTAGCTTATGCACCGCAATTTGAACCTTTTCTGCAGATTTTCCTATCTTAAGCTGGTCATCACGAAATAGGGGGTCATGAAATTAAAATTATCACTTCGTAATGTGTCGCTTAACAAAACCATTTACGAGTGATATCGTCAACAGCGCTGGAAAATTTGGGGGACTGCAGGCAGCTACTTATGTAATAAATTTGAAGTTATTCCCCTCAATTCCTTTCGGTGAATGCTGAAATGTCTCCTCAGATGTAGAGATGTAGACTTTAGCGTGGGTGTCGAACACAATAAATATTCACAAACCACGTTATAACAAAAATTTTGTTGCTCCCGTTACTGACAAACTAATACGGTCCAAGAAGGGTTTTGCGACAATATTTGCGAACGTGAGTGGTCTTAGATTCAGGAAAAGCTTTAAGTGAAAGAATAACCTTACGAAACTAAGAAGGAGTTACTGTCATATAAAATCAGAGCAGTCAACAAATTAAAAGCACTCTCTTCCAAAGTGCATACATGTGAGGCTGTACATTTATAATTATAGGGAACCTACTGCATATTTTTTCCCTTATTGTTTTGTTTTATCCATTATCTTGAAGAATAAATGCCAAAACGTTCATAAATTACAAGAATTGAAACGTTTAAATATTTCTGTACATATCTTTGATATGAGAGAGTCTGTTTTCGACTATCAAAACAGAATAATCCAGTGCTGGCGGTTACGTGAAGAACGTCGATTGTTGACATGTGTCATAGGAGCTGGTATGTTGGTGTGTAAAGACACGGATTAAACACTTCAATCAATATGTGCTCCGTATCGTGCAGTCAGGAAACGATTACCGCATTCACACGCCCCCCCCCCCCTCCCCCCACACACACACACACAAAAGCAAATATCACAACTGACGTTTTACATTATCTTCAGCAATAATTATGGAATACAGCAATCTTTAATTACAAATTGGAAGCAAATGCATAAGAAATATCTAAACTTCTTACACTGGTTATTTCATACAGTTACTCTGTAACAATTATGAAGTTACTGCTTCAAGGTTTAATGTTGGTCTCCTGCACATACATTATTGAATGGTCTGCCGTTTGCTTTCCTTGCTCTGTTTCGTGTTCCCTCTCGTTAAGTTCAAACTTGACAGTAGTTTCTTCGTAATTAATTTCATCATAATTTGTTGACAAACTTCAAGAGACTTGTTGCTAGTACTTGCTGATATTTAGTAACACACCATCATTAAAGCATATTTATACAACGCGAAATCGATCTCTTCTTCGGTGGTTGAACAGGCCGTCTGGCTTTGAGCTGGTGAAGAAGCGTTTCTCTGCGTGA